>NC_067416.1:53203635-53503635 GCF_009764475.1 Pristis pectinata
AACACCTCCACGCCACCACCCGCACAAACGGTAGAAGCGGGAACATGCTGAGGGCCGACGGCAGTTGGGTGTGAGGGTTATAAGCAAACCCATCCTTTACAGCCGAAATGCGAATACTCGTCCTCTGGATTGTTTGTGGAGCTTGTCTGATAGGTAATTGCGCAACAGACAATTCATCTACTTTCATGATTCAGCGAGGTTTCGAACTGAATTGTGAAAGTCGTCTGTCTAATCTTTTACTATTTGAATATATTTTTCAGACCCGGCTCATGGAGATTCTGTCACTCAGACGGTGTCCTCAGAAGTGAAGACAGAAGGAGAGGAGGTGACTTTCAGCTGCAGCTACGACACCACAGAGAGTGGCTACTTTTTATATTGGTACCGCCAACTATCACACTCAAAACCTGAGTTCATACTGATAAAATCTTCAGGTGGAGTTGAAGATAAAGCAGATTTTGCCAAAACTCGCTTCACCGGCCATCTCAAGATGGAAAGGAAATTCACCAGTTTGACCATCTCATCGCTGCAGCTGAGCGACTCTGCAGTTTATTACTGCGCCTTCAGCCGCACAGTAATGTAAACCAGTTAAGACCTCGTACAAAAACTGCAGCTTCTGTGTCGATGTCGACTTTGCCCGCTGCAGCTGGATACAGCAGCACCCTGAGTGTTGTTTGTGGATTTCCCGCCACCCTGAGAACTCGTCCTAAATTCTTTCAGTTTCCCTTGGCCTCGGTCTGTGCAGCTTCCGCTGTGGCTTTTCAGTCTCTCGGTTTGCAGTGTCAGTCTTTTGATTGATAAACTCTGTTCTCCCCTGGTTTTATGTTTTTCTGGGATATATGCAGGTTAGTATCAGCTCTTAGCCGTCTCCATTCGCGTCACTGGTCTGTTTCCATTTCAGGTCAGTTACATCGACGATCGGTAATGTGATCGGCCTGGATCGTCGCTCTCCCTGTTCTCAGAACCTGCGTAGGCCAGCTGATGGGAGTATTCGCAGAAGTCCTGAACATATCCCTACTCCAATCTGAGATTTCTACCTGCGGTAAGACGACCAAGGTGAGGTCACTCTGACATTTTGAATCATGAAATGCTTCGAGATGCTGGTCATGTCACACATTAACTCCAGCATCTCAGACAACCTCGAACCCATTGCATTTCACTGCCGCCGAAACTGGACCATGGGGGATTCCATCTCTATGACCCTAAACTGAGATCTGACGCATCAGGATAACACAGTCAACCCCATAAGACTCCTATTTATTGATAAAGTTCTGCCTTTACACAATAATTCCAAACGGACTCATCTCCAAACTCCTCGACATTGGTGTCTGCAACCTCCTTCCTCCGCAACTGGATCCTTGGCTTCTTGTTCAACAGACCACAATCAGTAAGGATAAGCGACAGGGTCTCCTTAATATCTCCCCCAGCCACCCACCCACAAACACACACACACACACACACACACACACACACACACACACACACACACACACACACACACACACACACACACACACACACACACACACACACACACACACAGTAACCCACAAGGCTGCGTTCTCAGAACCTTGCTCTCTCTCGACACTCAGGACTCTGTGGTCAATATCTGCTTTAACTTCATTTACACGTTCGCGGATATCACCACCGTTATTGGCTGGATCTCAAACAATGATGAGATGGAGTCCATGAAGGAGATGGAGAGACTCGTGACATCGTGTCAAGACAACAACCTCTGCCTCAGTGTCAGAAAAAAAGCTTATCGACTTCAAGCCCGTCTATATCAGTGCTACTGTGGTGCAGATTGTTCAGAGCTTCAAATTCCGTGATGAAAGTTTCAGCAACATGTTTTTCCCGCTCCAGCCACGTGAACCCGTTGGAGAAGATAACACACCAGTTCCTCTACTTCTCTGCGCAAATTCGGCATGTCACCGATGACCCTCACCAGTTCATACAGAGGCGCTATAGAAAGCATCCTATCGGGATGCATCATAGATTGGTATTGCAACTGCTCTGCCCAAGCCCGCAAATAATTGCACAGTTGTGATCGCAGCCCAGTCCATCACGAAAACCATCTTCCCCTCCATTCACTTCGTTTACACTTCATGCTGCCTCGGGAAAGCATCCAGCATTTTCAAGGACCACTTTCCTTCCTCATGCCATCCCATCGCGCAGAATGTTGAAAAGATTAACGATACGCACCGCTAGACTCAAGGACAGCTTCAATCCCGCTGCTTTAAAACTCTTGATAGGAAAACTTCTACGCTCAAAAATTAATTATTGATCTCCAATAATTGGGAGTGAGCACTTCATTTGTCAGCCCTGCACTTCCTCTGTTACTACAACACTATCTCCTATATTCAGTTTGCTTTTTTTTCTTTTTGTTAAGCGAATCTACTTGTGTTTCGAATTATCTGTCTGGACAGCACGCAATCGAAAGCTTTTCCCTGCATCACGGCATCTGTGACAATAATGAACTTTACTTGCAGAGTGACGCAAATGGAGACCCCTATCTTGCTGCATTTCAAATCATTTACCATTTGAACAATAGGTTTGTTTTCATGTCCCTGCAATGTGAACAAGTTCGGAATTTTTCACATTTTTATCCATTTGTCTTTTCGTCCAGGGAGCTACATCCCACCATGGGTTCCTTGTGTCCGGTCACAACTTAACATTCCATATGATTTAAATTCATTTTAAATAAATTACAGTCTCTTGCAATTTACTTTCCATACAATATTGCGTCGTCGGGTCATCTGGAATCCAGACCTTTCAAGTGAACATCGGAGTGTTTATATATATTATGGAAAGTTGGCCACGTACCAATCCCTGTGGCACTGCAGTTTGTTACAGCAAGGAAGATCGGGATAAGAACAGCAGCC
This sequence comes from Pristis pectinata, assembly GCF_009764475.1. NCBI lineage: Eukaryota > Metazoa > Chordata > Chondrichthyes > Rhinopristiformes > Pristidae > Pristis > Pristis pectinata. The sequence goes on from NC_067416.1 coordinate 53,206,515, forward strand.
AGGGATGGAAGGAAGTAAGAAGGGGAGATAAAGACACTTAAAAGTAGACAGACAGGGGAACAGAGAGAGGGGGGGGGGGGGGGGGAGTGACACACACAGTGACGAGAATGCATAAACTTAGATGGAGGAGAGGGCAAAGTGAGAAAAAAGACGCACAAACACATGCAGACACAGAGACACCGACATACACACAAACACACACGCACACGCAAACACACCGACACACACATACACCCACGCACACACGCACGCACACACACACACACACACACACACAAACACACACATTCAGCAGGGCAGAATGAGAGAGAGGGCGGAAAGAGAGGATGAGAGAGAGAGAGGAAGAGAATTTTTAGCTATGGCTGACTCGTTGTGCTTGAGCCCTCAAACATGAGCCAATCCCACACAAGGAATAAGTCCTTGGGAACCCACACAGTGATAGGTTTTCCTGACTTGCATATGTCTCTCTCTTTCTTTCCTCTGTCACCCTCTTCCCGTTCTCTACACCCCCTCTCTCTCCCTCTCTCCTTCCCACTCCCTTCTCTCACAGACTTCACTCTCTCTCTCCCAGTCTCTTACCCACCTCACAGACTTCTCTCTCTCTCTCCCTCAATAGAAAGGTATATATTTATACATCGTCGTCTCCCATTTTATCTCTCTCTCCGCCCAGCTCCAAATATTTATTTCCTCTCTCAAACCTTTCACTCTCTCCCCCCGTCTCTCTCCCCCCATCTTCACCTCCTTCTCTATATTTATGTAATTCGCTCTCTCTCTCTCTCTCTCTCCATCCCTCTTCCTTGTTTCCGTGTCTGTTTCCTTCTCTCTTCCTCCCCTCCTTCCATACCAGACGCTCTGGTTTTCACCATGCCTCTCTCTGCAACGCGTCGTATTTCACAAGCATCACCGTAGGGTGAACTCATCACAATTTATGTGAATGGCTCTAGTGAACTCACGGAGGCACCGATTGCTAAATCTGACGATGACGCAAAAATAAGTTGCAAGAAGATGCAATGAATTGGAAAGGAATGGGAATGGATGCAGGTTTGTCGGTGGAGGTTGTGCAAATTCGGAGATAACCCATGCAGCGGTGGTCTGCAGCAAGGGGACGAGTGGACAAACTTATGTGCGCACTGATAAGTCGTTTCCATTGCAGGTAAAAGATTACAATAACTCTGAGATGCACCATGATCGGCTGCCCAAATGTGTCAGCGTGCAGTACAGTAAGTAAAGTCTGAATTGATGTCACGTCCTCCGGGATATGTGCGCACTCTGAGTGACTTTTTTCCCTGCAACAGCGTGAACCCATGCGCAACGATACACTGTGGAATTCGACGCAAGAGACCCGGTGATAGTTCAGTGGACCTTGTTGCTATCTTTCTGCAAAGCGGCCGGGATAGTCTCCGGGTAGTCTCGTGATGGTGATACTGTTCCTGAGCCACGTATCTTCAACACATATCCCGGCTTTTTCCCACGTAATTGACTGCAGCAAAAAAAAAAATGAGAATGTTGCCGAGTAACTACAGTTCAGTATTTTGGTCAGTCGCTCTTAAGCCGTTAGTTCTGCAGGTTCCTGGGTCATTGGATGATTCCACCTCGTTCTCTCAACAAACCAGAATACATCGACAGCCTACGACTGTATTAGGCATCAGAGACCCACACGGACCACTTTATTAGAGAGTCCCCTGGCAGCCCGGCCAATATAGTTAGTGAAGGACATGAGGAACACAACAACGGCCACCTTCTCTTTTTGTAAGATGTGCTGTGGTGGTTCTCTGCTGGAAGACTGGTTGGCGAATTAGGACACAGCGGATCAATGCAACAAGAAGAATGAAGATTCATCTCTTTTCTTGCTTTTCAATTTCTGTCCTCTGGGTCCTTCTCTTTCGTTCTCACTCTGTGTGTGTGTTTGTGTGTGTGTGTGTGTGTGTGTGTCTGTGTGTGTGTGTCTGTCTGTCTGTGTCTGTGTGTGCGTGCGTGCGTGCCTGTGTGTGTGTGTGTCTGTGACTGTGTTTGTGCGTGTGTGTGTTCGTGTGTGCCTGTGTGTGTGTGCGTGTGTGTGTGAGAGCGAGAAAGTGTGTGAGAGAGAGAGAGTTCACACATATACCTATCAGCTTTTAATTCAAAACTGAACCGACCAGGCAACAATCAGAATGTGATATGGTTAAGATACCAAGTCTGGCTGTTCCCCGACCTGTACTATCCTCTCTCTTCCAATCTGTCTCTGTTAAATGCTAGTCAGGAACGTTTATCACTGTTCCCTATGGGAATGGCTCATGTTTGAGAGTTCAAGCACCGCACTGCGTCAGCCATGGCTAAACGTTCTCTTCCTCTCTCTCTCTCTCTAATCCTCTCTCTTCCCCCCTCCCATTTTCCCTTGTTGAGTGTGTGTGTGTGTGTGTGTGTGTGTCTGTCTGTCTGTCTGTGTTTGTGTGTCTTCTCTCCTACTTTGCCCTCTCCTCCATCTGCGTCGATGTGTTCTCATCAGTGTGTGCGTCACTCTCTCTCCCTCGCTCTTCATCTTTCTCCGTTACCCTTCCTGTCTCTCTGTCAGCTTCTCTCTCTCCCTTTCTTCCTTCCTTCCATGTCTGTATGCTCTGTTTCTCCCGCTGTCTGTCGCTGCAACAACTGCAGTGCCACAGGGATCGGTACGTCGCCGACATAGCTGGATGTAAGCTGGATGGAAGCCCTCCTTCCGTCCAGCAATACGTGTTGTCAAGCTGTTCTACCTTCTGCCCGATGGGATGAAATGGGGAAGAGGAAGGGTCCTTGAAAATGTTTCTGCCTTCTTGAGGCAGCGGGAAGTGTAGACACAGTCTATGGAGGGGAGGGTGGTTTTCGTGACGAACTGGGTTGCGTTCACACCTCTGTAGTTTTCTGCGGGCTTGGGCCGAGCAGTTTCCATGCCATCCAACTATGCATCCGGATAGGATGCTTTCTATGGAGCCTCTGTATGAACTGGTGAGGGTCATCGGTGACATGCCGAATTTCCTACGTCTTTTGGGGTAGTAGAGGAGCTGGTGTGCTATCTTGGCAAAAGCCTCCACCTGGCTGGAGCAGGAAAATTGTTGCCGATACTTAGACCTAGGAATCTGAAGCTCGGAACAATCTGCACCACCACAACACTGATACAGACAGGCGTGAAGTCGATAAGCTTCAATTCCCTGACACTGAGTCAGAGGTTGTTGTCTCGACACGATGTCACGAGTCTCTTCATCTCCTTCATGGACTCCATATCGTCATTGTTTCAGATCCAGCCCACAACAGTTGTGTCATCCGCGAACTTGCAAATGGATTTAAAGCAGATTTTCATCAGAGTCCTGAGTGTTGAGGGAGATCAGCAAAGTTCTGAGGACGCAGCCTTGTGAGTGACTGTGTGTGTGGGGGATTATTCAGGAGGTGCTGTCGCTTATGCTTAGTGATTGTGGTCTGTTGGTCAAGAAGCCAAACATACAGTTGCGCAGGAAGGAGGTTGCAGACACCAATGTCGAAGAGTTTGGAGATGAGTGCGTTTGGAATTATGATATTAACGGCGGAGATTTAGTCCACAGATGGGAATCTGACAGAGGGGACATTGTTGTGCAGATGTGCCAGATCTTAGTGTCGGGCCAGGGAGATGGCATCCGTCGTGGCACAGTTTCTGCGTTAGCGAAATGCAGAGGGTCGAAGTTTTCTGGGATGCTGGAGTTAATGTGTGACATGACCAGCCTCTAGAAGCACTTCATGATTCAAGATGTCAGAGTGACAGCGTCCTCGTCATGAAGGCACCATGCCTTCTTATCCTTGATGATACTGGTCTTCTTAACGCAGGTAGGAATCTCAGCTTGGAGTAGGGAGATGGTAAGGCTTTCTGCGAAAAATCCCACCAGGTGGCCAGAGCTGGTTCTGAGAACAAGGCCGGCGAATTCATCTGGATCGGCACTTTCCCCAGGTTCAATGTCTGTGACTTGAATTGGAAACAGGCCAGTGACCACGAATGGAACACAGCGGCCACCTGACGCAAACATTCATATATCCCAGAAAAAATATAAAAACAGGGAAAAGCAGAGGTTATGAATCAAAAGACAGACATAGGAAAGTGAGTGACAGTCAGGACTCGGGGTAATCTGCACAAAACCGAGGGTGACGGAAACTGAATGAATTTGGGACGAGTTCTCAGGGCGGCGGGAAACTACAAACAGCAGGCAGGGTGCTGATGTATCCATCTGCAGCGGACAATGTCCACATATATACAGAACCAGGTGTTTCTGTACGAGTGTTTAACTGGTTTCCGTCACTGTGCGGCGTAAGGCGCAGTAATAAACTGCAGAGTCGCTCAGCTGCAGCGATGAGATGGTCAAACTGGTGAATTTTCTTTTCTTCTGCAGATGGACGGTGAAGCGAGTATTGGCAAAATCTACTTTATCTTCATCAACACCTGTACCTTTGCTTAGTATGAACTCAGGTCTTGTGTCTGAACGTTGCCGGTACCAAAATAAATGATAGTTGTTCATTGTAGTATCATAGCTGCAGCTGAAAGTCGCCTCCTCTGCTCTGTCTTCGCTGCTTAGGACACCATTTGAGTGACAGAATCTCCATGACTCAGGTCTGAAAAATATTTCAAATAGTAAATATTAGACCGAAGGCTTTCACAATTCGGGTCGAAACTCCGTTGAATCAAGAAAGTAGATGAATTACCTGTTGCTCAATTAACTGTCAGACAAGTTCCACAAACAATCCAGAGGACGAGTATTGACATTTCGGCTGTAAAGGATGGGTTTTTTAATAACACTCACACCCAACTTCCCTGGCCCTTCAGCATGTTCCCGCTTGTACCGTTTGTGCGAGAGGTGACGTGGAGATGGTGGGCGAGGAGTGAATGTCAGACCAATGGGTGCACAACCTCGCCCCAGCAGCTCAGCCCACCACAACCCTCCTACCCACCTACTTCCCCGTTTGCCAGACAGTCGATGTACTTTTAGGAGAAACTTTCAACTTGCAGAGACTGGGTGGGGAAATAATCAAACCTGGTCAAAATAACGGGGAGGGCTCGGCAATAATAACTCAGGCTAACGACATCGCAGTACTAACGATGTTCAAGTTAGTCCTCAGAGAGCACACAGATTATCTGGTGAAAAGTGATTACTGGTTCAATCTGAGGCGGTAACTCTCTTGGCAAGCCTCGTCGACCCGCAGCGACTGTTTGTCGTTTCCCATTCGGAATGCGCCGCATGGAAACGTCGGCTAATTCGGCACATAAAGAGTGAGAGACAATGAGATAGATAGAGGGAGGTTTGACTGGTGTGTGTGTGTGTGTGGGGGCGGGGCTGTGTGTGTGTGTCTGAGTGTCTGTGAAAGAGGGAAGGAGATAGAGAGATGGAGAGATTCAGGGAGGGAGAGAAAGACAGAGACAGAGAGAATGTAAATTCAATGAACGAATCCCGATAGCAAAGATTTCGGTCATTACAGCCTTTCGCCGTCTTCGGCAGAGCATTTGCCAAACGAAGTTGTGATGCATCTGGATCGGAGGTTTTCTGTTGCGCATCTGTAAGAATTGGTATGAAACATCGGGCACATGCTGAATTCCTTTGACCTCTGAGGAAGTAGAGCGAGTGATGTGCTTCCTTGTCTGCAGAGTATTTTTTACTTTTCTGATGAAAACTGGATGAGTATTTACCATGGCGAAAGGCATGGAGGAGAGTGAGATCAGAGTATGGGTATGCTAATTTTAAGGCATGTCCTTGACAAGAAAGAGGAGATGTTGGGTGTCCTGAGGAACTTTAAGGTGGATAAATTCCCCAGGACGGATGGAACCTTTCCCAGATTATTGAAAGAGGCAACATCGGAAACTTCTGAGACCTTAACGGAAATCTCTGTATCCTCGGTATTTACAGGCGAGGTTCCAGACGACTGAAAAACAGTGTTGTTCCTCAGTTGAAGAAGGGCAATGAAGAAGAAAAAAACCCAGGAAATTATAGACGGATGAGTTTCACATCAGAGGTCGGAAAATTATTGGAGGAGATTCTTTGGGGTAAAATCTACTCTCATCTGGAAAAGCAGCAAGGCTTCGTGCGGGAGGTGTCTTCCCTTTATCATTCATTGAGTTTTTGAGTACGTGACGAAGATACTTGATGAGGGTTGGTCAGTGGATATTGACTACATGGACCTGGGCAAAGCTCCCGGCAAGGTTTTCGGGGCAAGATCCCGAAGATTTAAGGAAAGTGAGATCCATAAAGACTGAGTGCATTGCATTCAAAATTGGCCACTGCATGACAGATGACGGATATGAGAGATTGAATTCAAATGAGGAGAGCTTATCGTTGTGTGCGAGGTCAGAAGGACGTATTCTTGGTAGAGGATTGGCTAATGTTCGAGGGCTTGGTTTATCGGAGCTTAGGTCAATGTCAGCTGTAGCTCATGTAGTCTCTCTCGCGCTCGCTCTCTCCCTGTCTCTCTCTAGCTCTTTGCCAATTTATCTATGTATCTATCTATGTATGTATCTATGTATGTATCTATGTATGTATGTACGTACGTATGTGTGTATGTATGTATGTATGTATGTATGTATGTATGTATCTATCTATCTATCTATCTATCTATCTATCTATCTATCTATCTATCTATCTATCTATCTATCTATCTATCTATCTATCTATCTATCTATCTATCTATCTATCTATCTATCTATCTATCTATTTATCTATCTATCTATCTATCATCCATCTAACTATCTATCTCTTTCTCCATCTATCTATTATCTATCTATCTTCGATATCTGTGTATCTATCACTCTCTATCTCTCTCTATCGCTCTTCGCTGTCTTTCTTTCTTGACGTCTCCCCTACTTTATCTGCTCTCTCACGCCCACATCCATCATTATATCTCTCCTCTCTCTTCCTCTGTCACCCTATCGCTATCTCTCTCCGCTCCACTCACCCCTCTCTTTATCACCCTGGGTCTATCCGTCTGAAAATCTCACGTCAACTTCCTTCTCCCACTGCCTCTCTGTCAACGCCAAGCTATTCAACTGACACATTCCCTGGCCCTTTCTTTCCAAATTTACAATCAAAGTAAGTTTTAACTCGATCATGATGACCATCACTTCAGGGAAAAGTAATGTTTCTGAACACGTGCCGTCTTCTTGAATTGTTATCCTGTTCTCCGGAGTGAGAGAGCCCACTGGCGAGAGCAGCCAGCTGCTCTCGGAGAGACTTCTCCTTGCTACCCTGTAACACCATGGCATAGAGCTACACTGAGCTCTGGTGACAATTAAATAGACCATCTTGCTGTCGTTTTGCAAAACAGCCGAGAACTTCTCCGGGCCTTCTGGAGACGGGGGTACTGTTCCTCAACAATATATCGCAAGCGTATATCTCTGCTTTTCACCACGATCCTGACTATACCAAACAAATATCCAGCCGTCGCTGAGTAACTGCAATTCAGTAATGTAATCTATCCTTCCCTACCGTTGGTTAGGGATGTTCCTGGGTGACTGAATCTTTCCCATTTGTTTCCGCAAAATAACACGGAAGAAAACAGAGGTCTTTGGATGCATTGAGCAGAATAAACTCACCCTGACGAGAAGACACACAAATCCAGAGACACAGGCACACCGACACACACATACACAGACACACACAGACACACAGACACACAGTCACACAGTCACACACACACACACGTACACACAGACACAGACACAGACAGACAGACAGACAGACAGACACACACACACACACACACACACACACACACACACACACACACACACACATACTCAACAGGGAAGAATACGAGACAGAGGAGAAAGAGGGATAATGAGAGAGGGAGAGTAAGAGAATTCTAGCCATGGTTGACACAATGCTGTGCTTGAGCCCTCAAGCACGGGCCATTCCCATACCAGGAATGTCCTTGGAAACCCACCCATTGATAAGCTATCCTGACTTTAATGTGTGTCTCCCTCTCTTTCTTTCCTCTCCCACACCCTTCGCGCTCTCTATACCCCATCTCTTTCAATCTCTTTCCTCAATCTCTTCCCTCTCTCAACCCCTTGTCTCTCTCTCTCCCTAACCCTCTACCATTATTTCTTTCTCAAATCTTCCGCTCTTTCTCCTTCTCTCTCCCTTCCCTTTCTCACCTCCTTGTCTATATATATGTATCTACTCTCTCTCTCTCTCTCACCCTCTCTTCCATGTTTCCCTGTCTGATTCCTTCTCTCTTCCTCCTTCCTTCCATGTCAGCCCGCTTTATTTTCACCATGCCTCTCTCTGCAACGAGTGCTGTGTCACAAGGATCACTGCCGGGCGAACTATTCACGATTTATGTGAATGGCTCCGTTGAAATCACGGAAGGTCTGGTCGCTAAATGTGATGATGACGCAAAGATAAGTTGCATGAAGGTGCCATGAATTGCAGATGAATAGATAGAGGTTTGTCGGTGGAAGTTGTGAAATTTCAGTGATAACCCATGCAGCAGTGGTACGTAGCAAGGTGTCCAGTGGACAAACTTATGTACGCACTGATATATTGTTTCCATCGCAAGTAGAAGATTACAATAACTCTGCGATGCACCATGATCGGCTGCACAAATGTGTCAGTGTGCAGTACAGTAAGTAAATCTCTGAATTGATGTCACGTCCTCCGGGGTATGTGCGCACTCTGAGTGACTTTTTCCCTGCAACAGTGTGACCCCATGCGCAAAGATACACTGCGGAATCCGAGACGAGGGCCCCAGTGATATGTAAGTGGTCCTTGATGCTAGCCTTCTGCAAAGCAGCCGAGAAACTCTCCGGTATTCTCGTGACGGACGTACTGACCCTGAACAACATAACTTGAACGCATAACCTGGATTTCCCCTACGATATTGACAGCAGCAAAGAAAATCGAGCCGGTCGCCGAGTAACTACAGGAAAATGGTCAGTCCCTCTTCAGCCGTTAGTTCGGGAGCCTCCTGGGTCATTGGATGATTCCCCCTCGTTAGCGCAACAAACCAGAATATGTCAACGGCCTACGACTGTATTAGGCATTATAGACCCACGCTGGCCATATTATGAGAGACCCCCTGGCAGTCCGGCCAATATAATTCGTGAGAGATATGAAGAACACAACAACGGCCATTTCACTTTTATTAAGATGGGCTGTGGTGGTTCTCTGCTGGAAGACTGGTTGGCGAATTCGGACTGAGCGGATCAGTGCCAGAAAAAGAAAGAATATTCATCTCCTTGCCTGTTTTTCAATTTCTGTCCTCTCGCTCCCTCTCTTTCGTTCTTTCTGTGTGTGTGTGTGTGTGTGAAATAGAGAGAGAGAGAGACGGCGAACGTGAGAGAGAGAGAGAGAGAGAGAGAGAGAGAGAGAGAGAGAGAGAGAGAGAGTTCACACATACTCATCAGCTTTTAATTCAAAACTGAACGCACCAGACAACAATAAGAATGTGATGTGGTTTAGATTCCAAGACTGGCCGTTCCTCGACCTGTACTATTCTCTCTCTTTCAATCTGTGTCTCTTAAATTCAAGTCATGAACGTTTATCAATATGTGGGTTCCCAAAGACTTATTCCTGGTATGTGATTAGCTCATGTTTAAGAGCTCAAGCACCGCACTGTGTCAGCCATGACTAAAAATTCTCTTACTCTTCTCATCCCCTTTCTTTCCCCATTCCCTCTCATTCTCCATTGTTTTCTGTGTGTGTGTGTTTGTGTGTGTGTGTGAGTGTGCGTGTGTGTCGGTGTGTGTCTGTGTCAGTGTGTCTGCGTGTGTTTGTGTGTCTGCTCTCTCACTTTGCCCTCTGCTCCATCTGCGCTGATGTATTCTCATCACTGTGTGCCTCGCTCTCTCTCCCTTGCTCTTCATCTTTCTCCGTCCCCCTGCATGTCTCTTTGTCAGCTGACCTCTCTCCCCTTCTTCATTCCTTCCGTGCTTGTCTGTTCTGCTTCTCCCGCTGTCTCACGCTGCAACAACTGCAGAGCCACAGGGATCAGTACGTGGCCGACATATCGGGATGTTAGCTGGATGGAAGCCCTCCTTCCGTCCAGCGATACGTGTTGTCAAGCTGTTCTACCTTCTGCCCGATGGGAAGAAGAAGGGTCCTTGAAAATGTTGGCTGCTTTCCAGAGGCAGAGGGAACATAGACGCAGTCTGTGGAGGTGAGGATGGTTTTCGCGACGGGCTCGGCTGCGTTCACATCTCTGCAATTTTTTGCGGACTTGGGCAGAGCAATTGCCTTGCCAACCTACGATGCATCCGGATAGGACTCTTTCTATAGAGCTTCTGTACAAACTGGCGAGGGACATTGTTGACTTGCCGAATTTCCTCCGTCTTCTGGAGAAGTAGAGGCGCCGGTGTACTATCTTGTCAAAAGCGTCCACGTGGCTGAAGCGGGAAAATATGTTCCCGATGCTTAGACCTAGGAATTTGATGCTCTGAACAATCTGCACCAACAGACGTGATAAGCGTCAATTTTCTGACACTGAGGCAGAGGTTGTTGTCTTGACACGATACCACCAGACTCTCTATCTCCTTCATGGACACCGCCTCGTCATTGTTTGAGATTCGGCTCATCAATGTGGTGACAACTGCAAACTTTTAAATGGAGCTAAAGCAGATTTTCACCACAGAATCCTGAGTGCTGAGGGAGAACAGCAAGGTTCTGAGAACGCAGCCTTGTAGCTTACCGTGTGTGCTGAGCATTATTGAGGAGGCCCTGTCGCTTATCCTTCCTGATTGTGGTGTGTTGGTCAATTAGTCAAGGATCTAGTTGCGGAGGAAAGGTTGCAGACACCAATGTTGAGGAGTTTGGAGATGAGTGTGTTTGGAATTATGGTGTGAAGGCAGAGCTTTAGTCAATAATTCGGAGTCTGACGGAGGTGGTTCTGTTCTCCGCGTGTGCTATATATTCGTGTAGGGCCAGGGAGATGGCATCTGCCGTGGACCAGTTTCGGCGCAAGCAAAATGCATTGGTCGAATTTGGAGTTTATGTGTGACATGACCAGACTCTGGAAGCTCTTCATGATTCTCGTCGTCAGGGTGACAGAGCCCTATTCGTTAAGACACCATGCCTTTTTCTCCTTGATGATTCTGGTCATCGTAACGCAGGTAAGAATCTCAGTTTCTACTAGGGAGACGTTAAGGACTTCTCCGAATACTCCCAACAGCTGCTGCGCGCAGGTTCTGAGAATAAGGCCGAGGACTACATCGGGCCGTTCACTTTCCCTTGGTTCGATATCTGTGACTTGAATTGGAAACACACCAGTGCCCCCGAATGGAACACAGCGGCCGGCTGACGCAAACATTCATATATCCCAGAAGAATAAAGCCAGGGGAGAGCAGAGATTATGAGTCAAAGGCAGACATTGGAAATTGAGTGACTGAAAAGCCACAGCTGAAGGTGCACAGACCGAGGCCGAGGGAAACTGATAGAATTTGGGACGAGTTCTCTGGGTGGTGGGAAACCACAAACAGTACGCAGGGTGCAGATGTATCCAACTGCAGCGGGCAAAGTCGATATCAACACAGAAGCTGAAGTTTTCGTACGAGGCTTTAACTGGTTTACATCACTGTGCGGGCGAACGTGCAGTAATAAACTGCAGAATCGCTCAGCTGCAGCGATGAGATGGTCAGACTGGTGAATTTTCTTTCCTTCTGAAGATGGCCGGTGAAGCGAGTTTGGGCAAAGTCTGCTTTTCTTTCACCTCCAATTGAATATTTGGTCAGTATGAACTCAAGTCTTGAATCTGACCGTTTCCGGAACCAAAATAAAGAGTAGAAGTTCTCTGTAGTATCATAGGTGCAGCTGACAGTTGCCTCCTCTCCTTCTGTCTCCACTTCTGAGGACACCGTCTAAGTGACAGAATCTCCATGACTCGGGTCTGAAAAACATTTTCAAATAGTTAAATATTATACCGACGGCTGTCACAAATCATGTCTCAACCCCGTTGAATCAAGAAAGTAGATGAATTGTGTGTTGCGCAATTACCTGTCAGACAAGTTCCACACACAATCTAGAGGACGAGTATTCGCATATCGTCAATAAACTATGGGTTTGTTTACAACCCTAAAAACCAACTGCCGTCGCCCTTCAGGATGTTCCCGCTTTATCGTTTCTGCGGGTGGTGGCATGGAGATGGTGGACGGGGAGGGATTCTCAGACCAATGGGTGCATCACCTCTCCCCACCAGCCCCTCCCTCCACACCCCGCCTACCCGCCTACTTCTCCAGATGGCACGCAGTCGATGTATTTGTAAGAGAGGAGTTCAACTTGCAGAGACTGAGAGGGACTAGTATCAACTCTGATCAAAGTAACGGGGACAGTTCAGCACTATTCACGAAGGCTGGTGACATCGCAAGACCGAGTTTGGCCAATTTAGACTTCAGAGAGCACACAGACCTCCTGGGGAAATCGTGATTACTGGTTCAATCTGTCTCTGAGGCAGTAAATCTTCCCGCAACCCCCGTCGAACCGCAGCGAAGAATCAGATCGAAAATTGTTCTGTTGCTCGTTCCCCTTTCGTTACGAGCTGTAGGGAGACGTGGGCTAATTCGGCAAATCAAGAGTCACAAAGAATGAGAGAGACAGACGGAGGGTCGATTGTTCTCTCTGTGTTTGTGCATGCGCGCGCGCGCGCGCGCGTGTGTGTGTTTATTTGTGTTGTGTGCAAGTGTGTCTGTCTATTTGTGTGTCTGTAAAAGTGAAAGGGAGAGTAAGACAGAAAGAGAGAGGGAGACAGAGAGAGAGGATGTAAATTAAAAGAATGCATCGCGTTGCAAATGCTGAAAATCTGGAAGATAATAAATGACAGCTCGGCTGGAAACACTTCGTTGGGTGGACTGCATCTTTGGAAGGAGAAGCAGCATTCATGTTGCAACTCTGTGATATGGCTTCATGCATTTGGACAATAAACACAAGTGAATATCGCAGCCTGATTGGTCCAAAACTGATAGTATGTACGAAAACAGAGAACGTGAGTAGAAAGAAAGAGACGGAGGACGAAAGAGAGTGTGTGGCAGAGGGAGAGAACGAGTGTGATTGAGAGAGAGACAGCGAGACAGACAGCGAGAGAAATAGGGAGGAATTGAGTCAGTGAAATGGCTTTTGACTAATAAATGTACGTACATATCCACACGATGGTGTAAAGTAAGAAAGACTCCCAAAACATGGCTAATCTGGATAGTTCTGGGCTTTTATTCGTTGCAGTACACTAGGAATAGGTACCTGGATAGCGAAACATTCGATTATTGCAGCCCTTTGTTCTCTTCCGCAGAGCAGTTGCCAAACCAATTTGTGATGCATCTGGATCGGAGGCTTTCTGTTGCGCATCTGTAAGAATTGGTATGAATCACCGGGGACATGCTGAATTCCTTTGTCTTCTGAGAATGTAGAGAGGTTGATGTGCTTCCTAGTCGGCAGGGTCCACGTGGCTCCTCCAGGACAACCTGACGCTGTCAACGGTCTCCACCTCAGCACCTCTGTAAAAGAAGGGGCATGTACTCCACTTTTCTGAAGTCACGACCAGATCCTTCGTTTTGACGACACTTGTTGTCTTGTTGACTTGCCACAGTGCCACTCGGCTCTCTATCTCCTTCCTGTACGCCGTGTTGTAGTTGTGTGAGATCCGGGCGACTTGTGCTGGTCAATGACGTCAGGAAGAATGCAGTGCACATGATTCTGTTTACATCAACGGTGCTGAGATCAAGAGGGTTGAGAGCTTCAATTTTCCAGGACTGAACATCACCAATTGCCTGCCGTGGTCCAACCACGTGGATGCATGCCCAAAAATGGTCACTAGCGCCTCTTACCTCCTCAGGAGGCTAAATAAATTGGACACCTCCCCTTCGACCCTCACCAACTTTTATCGATGCACCAGAGAAAGCATCCTATCTAGATATGTCAAAGCAACTGCTCTTCCCGAGACAGAAAGAGACTGCAAGGAGTTGTGGGCACACCTCATCACATTGCAGAAACCAGTCTCCCCTCCATGGACTCTGTCTACACTTCTCGCTACCTCGGTGAAGCAGTCAGCATAATTAAAGAACTCCCTCCCCTGCACATTCTCTCTTAACCCCTTCCATCGGGCAGAAGATAAAAAAGCCTAAAAGTGCGCATTACCATGTACAAGGACAGCTTCTGTCGCGCTGTTATAAGACTACTGAACGGTCCCCTAATACGGTAAGATGTACTCTTGACTTCATTAAGATTGTCGATACGACCTTGCCCCTTATTGTCCACCAACACTGCATTTAGTCGGTAACAGTAAAACTTTATGCAATATTCTGTTATTGTTTTACTTTGTGCTACCTCAACGCCCTATTGCAATGAATTGACATGAATGAATGGAATGCAAGACAAGATTTCACTGCACCTCGGTACATGTGACAATCATAAACCAATTTACCAATTTTACGGTGGGGTTACCTGTCAACTTGCAACTGCAGTTCCAGAGGAATATGGCCACAGAGTCATCAATGTATCAGAGTGTAGATTAAGGGGCTGAGGACGCAGCTGAGCACAGCCTGATGCTCTGATTTTCCAAATTGCGGGCGAGGGATGCAGCTATCGGCGTCTTTGATGTTTATGTTTAATGGCAGTAAGTATGGGGAATTAGTGACACAAACAGAGGAATAGAATGTTTTTTTATTCTGAGAAGAACTGGACGTATTTACCATAGCGACAGGCATGGAGGAGAGTGAGATCAGTGTATGGTATCGTGAGTTTAAGGCAGGTCCTTATCAGGAATGTGGAGACGGTGGGTCTCTTGGGGAACTTTAAGTTGAATGGACGGATGAAGCTTCCCAGATTCTTGAAAGAGGCAAGATCGGAGACTTCTGAGACCTAAACAGAGATCTTTGTATCCTCTGTATTTACAGGCGAGATTCCACACGACTGAGAAATAGTCGGTGTTGTTCCTCAGTTTAAGAAGGGCAATGAAGAAGAAGAAAAAAAAGGAAATTATAGACGGATGATCTTTACATTAGTTGTCGGGAAATTGTTGGAGAAGATTCTCTGGGATAAATTTTGCTCTCATCTCGGCTTCGTGGGGGAGGCATCTTCCCTTCATTATCCATTGAGTTACTGAGGACGAAGATGAATGATGAGGGTTGGTCAGTGGATTTTAATTACTTGGACCTGAGTAAAGCTCCCGGCAAGGTGTTTCGTCTTTATTTGATCCAGAAGATTAAGTCACGTGGGATGCAATGAGATATGGTGTATTGCATTCAAAATTAGCCAATACATGACGGATGACGAATGTCAGAGAATTCAAATGGTTAGCGCTCATCGTTGTGTGGGAGGTCCGAGGGACGTATTGATGGTAGAGGATTGGCTGACTTATCTGTCTGTCTGTCTGTCTGTCTGTCTGTCTGTCTGTCTGTCTGTCTGTCTGTCTGTCTGTCTGTCTGTCTGTCTATCTATCTATCTATCTATCTATCTATCTATCTATCTATCTATCTATCTATCTATCTATCTATCTATCTATCTTCTCTATCTCTCTTCATTGTGTCTATATTTCTTCCCCTTCCCCTCCTGTCTCTGCTCTCTCACGCCCGCATCCATGACCATATCTCCCCTCTCTTTTCCTCTCTCACCCCACCTCTCCCTCTCCACGCTCCACCTCTCCTCTCTTTATCACCCTCAATATATCCATCAAAAAATCTCACGTCACCTTCTTTCTCCCACTGAGTCTTCATCAACGCCAAACGATTCAAATCACAGATTCCCACTACGTCATCATTTTTTCCACATTTCCAAACTAGGTAAGTTTTAACTTGATCATGATGACGGTCTCTTCAGGTGAAAGTAATGTTTCTGAACAGGTGCCTCCGTTTGAATGGTTGTCCGGTTCTCCGGAGTGAGAGATCCCTCTGGCGATAGCAGCCTGTATCAGTCGGAGTGACTCCTCCCTGCCACAGTGTAACCCCATGGCACAGAGCTACACTGCGGATTCCGAAACAACAGCCGTGGTGATACTTAAATAAACCATTTTGCTGTCTTTCTGAAAGCAGCCGAGAACTTCTCCGAGAATTCTGGAGACTCAGGTACTGTTCCTGAATCTGAACCATCTGCAGTGCATATCTCGGCTTTCCCTACGTTAGCGACTGGACCAAACAAATATCCAGCGATCGCTGAGTAACTGCAATTTAGTATCGTAGTCTATCCTTCCTCACCGTTCGTTCGGGATGTTCCTGGGTCACTGAATCTTTCCCATTTGTTTCCGCAACTAAACACAGAATATATTAACAGTGTTTGGATGCATTGAGCATCAGAAAAGCACACAGGCAATTTTATCAGAAACTCGCTTGACAACACGATACAAAGAACAAATGCCCACCGACCTGAAGGTAATTTGATCGAATGTATGTTATTTTCAAGAGGTTAACACTGATATTGTCGTGTAAATCATATCAACGGCAACCCTCACTTTGTGGTAGATGCGTTTGTGTGGTTCTTTGCTGGAGCATTGATGGACTAAACATATCTAAGATTCGGGTGGGAATCAGAAAGGGTAGTTCACCTTTCTGTCTGCTTTTCGATCTCTATCCTCACTCGTTCCTTCTCTCCTTTTTTGTGTGTGTGCGTATGCGTGCGTGTGTGTGTGTGAGAGAGAGAGAGAGAGAGAGAGAGAGAGAGAGAGAGAGAGAGAGAGAGAGAGAGAGAGAGAGAGAGAGAGAGAGAGAGAGAGAGAGAGAACACACACATCTGGCTAAGGACGCCCTCTACTGACGGGCCTATTAACACCTTGGCAGGATTTGTCCGGATCCGACATCTCCCTCAACGCTCTGGGTTCCATGGCACAGAGATACACGGCGGGATCCGACAGAAGGGCCCTGGAGGTTTTTAAATAAACACTGTTTTCCGCAGAAAAACTGTCCGGATACTCTGGAGACCATTTAATCTTTTTCCAGCTGTATATCTTCAACCAATGTTTTGCAGATGTTCCTCAATTCTGAATGTACCAAAAAAAGCTTGCATTCTCTTTCGACTAAGGACAATTCAGTATTATGTTCTGTCCTTCCATAACCGTTAATTCAACCGGATCCTGGCTGACCGAAACTTTCCCTTTCGTTGCTGAAACAAAACACAGAATATGTGAAGACCCAGGAGTGCATCATACACACAGACCTCAGATTAACCGAATATGCAGAGAACTCACCAGGCAGCATGGCTAATATAACCAGTAAGGAACACAAGGAACACATGCCATATGTCTTCATGTTAAAAGGAAAAACGTTTTCTAGATTTTCACCGGAGATGACGGAACCACAGATCCGCGGCACCTTTCACTTTGTGAGACTGAGGGCTTTTCGCAAGCAGAGGATTGGCGGGTTAGTCAGAGCTGAAGCTCCTGGGGACCAACCAGATTGTGCAGGGCTGTACAGCCTCTCTCTGACTACTGTTCGATATCTGTCTTCTCTCTCTCTCTCTCTCTCCCTCTTTTTCTTTCCTCTCTCACCCCCTTGTCTCTCTATCGATATACCTCGCTCTCCATTTCTTTCTATGTCTCTCTCTCTCTCTCTCTCTCTCTCTCTCTCTCTCTCTCTCTCTCTCTCTCTCTCTGCGCAATCCGACAGAACAGCATCGGTGATACCTAAGTGGTCCTTCTTGCTACCTTTCTGCAAAGCAGCCGAGAAATTCTCCGGGTATTCTCGTGACGGAGATACTGTTCCTGAGCCACGTATCTTCAGCGCATATCTCGGCCTTTCCCCACGATATTGACTGCAGTGAAAAAAGAAAATCGGGCCTTTTGCCGACTAAATGCAGTCTGTCCCTCTTCACTGTTAGTTCGGCAGGTTCGTAGGCAATTGAATGCTTCCCCCTCCTTCCAGCACAAAGCCAGAATATTTGAACAGCATACAAGTGTCTTTGGCATAAGAGACACACTTCATCAGAGACTCCCCGGCAACACGGCCAACATAATTACTGAGGTACATGAAGTACACAACAGCGGCTCCCTTCACTATTTGCAAGATAGGCAGTGGTGGTTCTCCGCTGGAATACTAGTTGGCGAAACAGAACTGGGCAAGTCAGCGCAACTACAAGAAAGACTATTAATCTCTTTGCTTGCTTTTCAATTTCTGTAATCAGGCTCCATCTCTCGTTCTCTCTCTCTTTTTCTCTGTCTGTCTGTCTGTCTGTCTGTCTGTCTCTCTCAGTGTGTTTGCGCGCGCGCTTGTGTTTCTGTGTGTGAGGTAGAGTGAGAGAGTTCACACACTCTCTCTGTCTCTCCCTCTCTCTATCTCCCTCTCACTTTCACAGACACACATACACACACTCCCACACACTCACACAAACACACTCACACACGTACACTCAGACACACACACACACACACACACACACACACAGACAAACACACACACACACACACACACACACACACACACACACACACACACACACACACACACACACAGAGCAATCGACACTCCCTCTGTCTCTCTCATTCTATGTAACTCGATATGTGCCGAATTAGCCCACGCCTCCCAGCAGCGCGTTTTTAATGAGGAACGACCAACAGAACAATTTTGGATCCGATTCTTCGCTGCGCTTAGACGGTATTTCGGAGAGACATACTTCCCCAGAGACAGGTTCAACCAGTAATCACATTTCTCCAGGCAGTCTGTGTGCTAGCTGAAGGCCAAATTGACATTTGTTGGAATTGCAATGTCGTCAGCCTTAGTTCATAGTGCCGAGCTGTCCCCGTTAGGTTGGCCAGGGCTCATTCTTTCCCTAACAGGTGTCTGACATTTAAACCGTTGTCATAAAAGTACAGCGACTGTATCCCACTTGGGGAATTAGGCGGGTAGGCCGGGTGTGGAGGGCGGAGCTGCTGGGGAGAGATGTGCACCCATTGGTCTGAAATTCACTCCCCGGCCACCATCTCCACGCCACCACCCGCAAAAACGGTAGAAGCGGGAACATCCTGAAGGGCGACGGCAGTTGGATGTGAGGTTTATTAACAAACTCATCCTTTACAGCCGAAATGCGAATACTCGTTCTCTGGATTGTTTGTGGAACTTGTCTGATAGGTAATTGTGCAACAGACGATTCATCTACTTTCCTCATTCAACGAGGTTTCGACCTGAATTGTGAAAGCGGTCGGTCTAATTATTTACTATTTGAAAATATTTTTCAGAGCCAAGTCATGGCGATTCTGTCACTCAGACGGTGTCCTCAGAAGTAAAGATAGAAGGAGAGGAGGCGACTTTCAGCTGCAGCTATGATACTACAGAGAGCGACTACGACTTATATTGGTACCGGCAACGGTCAGACTCAAGACTTGAGTTCGTACTGAACGTATATTCAGGTGGAGGTGGAGGTAAAGCAGATTTTGCCCAAATTCGCTTCACCGCCAATCTCCAGAAGGCAGGAAAATTCTCCAGTTTGAGCATCTCATCGCTGCAGCTGAGCGACTCTGCAGTTTATTACTGCGCCTTAGGAAGCACAGTGATGTAAACCAGGTAAACCCTCGTTCAAAAACTACAGCTGCTGTGTACATCTCCACTTTGTCTGCTGCAGCTGGATACATCTGCTCCCTGTGTGCTGTTTGTGGTTTCCCGCCACCCTGACAACTCGTCCGAAATTCTTTCAGTTTCCCTCGCCCTTGGTCTGTGCAGCTTCCGCAGTGGCTTTCCTGTCACTCAGTTTCCAGTGTCTGTCATTTGATTCATAACCTCTGCTCTCCCCTAGTTTTATTTTTCTGGGATATATGAACGTTTGCATCGGCTGGCCGCCCTGTTCCATCCCTGGTCACTGGTCTTTTTCCAATTCAAGTCAGATACATCGAACCTCGGGGAAGTGAGCGGCCTGGATAGAGTCGCCGGCGTTATCAGTACCTGCGCGGGCCAGCTGGTGGGACTATTCGCAGAGCTTCTCAACATCAATCTGATATTCCTACCTGCGTTAAGAAGACCAGTATCATCAAGGAGAAGAAGGCATGGTGTCTTACCGGCCAGGGTGCGGTCACTCTGACATTCAGAATCATGAAGTGTTTCGAGAGGCTGGTCAGGTTACACATGAATTCCAGCCTTCAGACAACCTCGACCCACTGCCATCTCCCTGCCCCTACACTAATATCTGGTACATCTGGATAACAAAGTCAGTGCCGGCAGACTCCTACTGATCGACAAAACCTCGGCCTTTAACAATATAAGTCCAAACGCACTCATCTCCAAACTCCAAGACATTGGTGTCTGCAACCTCCTTCCTGCGCAACTGGATCCTTTCCTTCTTGACCCACAGACCACAATCAGGAAAGAAAAGGGACAACTCCTCAATAATACTCAACACACACGGTAGCTACGTTCGTTGAACCTTGCTGTTCTCCATCTACTCTCAGGACTCTGTGGTCAAAATCTGCTTTAACTCTATTTGCAAGTTCGCTGATGACACCACCGAAGTGGGCCGGATCTCAAACAATGACGAGCCCATGAAGGAGATAGAGAGTCTCGAGGGATCGTGTCAAGACAACGAACTCTGTCTCAGTGTCAGAAAAAAGAAGCATCGATTTCAAGCCCTCCTGTGTCAGTGCTGTTGTCCTGTTGATCGTTAAGCGATTGAAATTCCCTGGTGTAAGCATCGGCAACATTTTCCCGGATCCAGGCATGTGAAAGCTTTGGACAAGATAGGGCGCCAGAGCCTCTACTTCTCCAGAAGACTGAGGAAATTCGGCATGTGACCGATGACCCTCACCAATTCCGACAGAGGCTCTATAGAAAGCATCCTATCTGGATGTAACATGGATTGGCATTGCAACTGCTCTGCCCAAGCACGGAAATAATTGCACAGCTGTGAACGCAACCCAGTCCGTCGCGGAATCTATCCCCCCCTACACTGACACCCTCTACACTTCACGCTCCCTCGGAAAATCAGCCAACATATTCA
The DNA here is from genome assembly GCF_009764475.1 of Pristis pectinata. Taxonomy (NCBI): domain Eukaryota; kingdom Metazoa; phylum Chordata; class Chondrichthyes; order Rhinopristiformes; family Pristidae; genus Pristis; species Pristis pectinata. The sequence goes on from NC_067416.1 coordinate 53,227,361, forward strand.
ATGACTCCTCTCTTCCCCATCGCATCCCATCGGGCAGAAGGTGGAAGAGCTTGACAACACTTACCGGTTGACCTTAGGTCAGCTTCCATCCGGCTCTTTTAAGACTCTTGAAAGGACAACTTATACGTTCAAATATGAACTATTGATCTTCCAATACACTTCGTCATGGAGTCAGCAGTTTATTTGTCAGCGCTGCCCTTTCTCTGTTACAGCAACACTATTTTCTACATTCAGCTTTTTTCTCCTTCTTGCTAGGCGGATATCCTAATGAATCGAATGATCTTTCTTGACAGCACACAAACGAAAGCTTTTCGTTGCATCTCAATGCCTCTGACAATAGTGAACCAATTACTTTACATGCAGGGTGACCCAAATGGAGACCCCGATATTGCTGCATATCGGAGTTGTTGTAATCTTTTACCATTTCAACAATATGTTTGGTTCAATTTCCCTGCAATGGGAACAATTTTGGAGTTTTCACATTTTGCTCCATTTGTCTGCTCGTCAAACGAGCGACATCCCACCATGGGTTCCTTGTGTCCCGTCACAACGTACCGTTCTCTCTGATGCCTACATACCGACATTCATTCGGTTTAAATTCACTTCAGTCTCTTGCAATTTACTTTCCATGCAATATTGCGTCGTCGGGGCATCTGGAAACCAGAAATTCCAAGGATACATCGGAGTTATATATATAAATTTTGGCATGTTGCCCACGTCCCAATCCCTGCGGCACTGCAGTTGGTGCAGCCAGAGACAGCGGGAGAAGCAGAGCAGACAGGGATGGATGAAAGGAAGAAGGGGAGAGAAAGAAGCTCACAAGGAGACAGGCAGGGGGACGGAGAAAGAAAAAGAGAGAGAGGGAGAGAGAGAGACCCACACAGTGATGAGAATCCATAAACGCAGATGGAGAGGGGAAAGTTAAAGAGAAGACACACAAACACACAGAGTCACAGACACACCGACACACACATACACTAACACGCAGACACACATACACACACACACACACACACACACACACACACGCAAACAGACACACAGACACACCAACACACACACACACACACACACACACACACACACACACACACACACACACACACACACACACAGACAAAAGGGGAGATTGAGAGAGAGGGGGAAGAGAGAGGATGAGAGAGAGAGAGAGAGAGAAGTAAGAGGATTTTTAGCAATGGGCTTGAGCCCTCGCACATGAGCCAATCCCATGCAAGGAATGTGCTTGGGAACGCACACAGTGTCAAGCTTACCTGAATTGAATTTGTTTCTCCCTCTCCTTCTTTCCTGATATCGTTAACTCCCTTTCTCTCTCTCTCTCCCTCTCTCTCCCAATATTTATATCCTCTCTCAAACCTTTCGCTCTCTCTCCCTTACCTCCCTCACCCCCTTCTCTCTATATATGTATTTCTCTCTCTCTCTCTCGCTCCCTCTTTTTTGTTTCTGTGTCTGTTTCCTTCTATTCCTCCTTCTTTCCTTTCTTCGATGCTAGTCAGACCTTCGCTCTGTTTTTCATTATCTGCACCAGTCATGACTCACAACGATCACTGCCGGGCGAACTATTCACGATTTATGTGAATGGCTCCGGTGAAATCACGGTAGGTCTGGTTACTAAATGTGAGGATGACGCAAAAGTAAGTTGCAAGAAGAGGCAATGAATTTCAGCTCAATAGATACAGGTTCATCAGTGGAAGTTGTGAAATGACAGAGATAACACATGCAGCAGTTGTCTGCAGTTAAGGAAACGAGTGGACAAATTTATGTGCGAACTGTTCAATTGCTTCCATTGCAGGTAAAAGATTACAATAACTGCGATGCACCATGATCGTCTGCCCAAACGTGTCAGTGTGCAGTACAGCAAGTAAAACTCTGAATTGATGTCACGTCCTCCAGGGTCTGTGCGCACCCTGGCGAGCGCACTCTGTGACTTTTTCCCTACAACAGTGTGACCCCAGCGCAAAGATACCCTGCGGAATCCGACACGAGAGCCCCGGTGATACTTAAGTGGACCTTGTCGTTGTCTTTCTGCAATGCAGCCGAGAAACTCTCCGGGTATTCTCGTGACGGAGATACTGTTCCTGAGCAACGTGTCTTCAACACATATCTCGGCTTTTCCAAATGATGTTGACTGCATCAAATAAAATCGACTCCGTCGCCGAGTATTATAGGTTGTCCCTGGGTCGTTGGATGTTTCCTTCTCGTTCCCGCAACAAACTCGAATATATCAAGAGCCTCCGAGTGTACTAGGCATAAGAGACCCATTCTGGCCAAATTATTGGAACCTACCGTGTTAGTTTGGCCAATATACTGTAATTAGTCAGGGACATGAGGAACACAACAACGGCCACGTTCACTTTTCTGTAAGATGGGCTGTGGTTGTTCTCTGCGGTAAGACTGGTTGGCGAATTAGAACTTTGCGGATCAGTGCAAAAAAAAGAATATTCATCTCCTTGCTTGGTTTTCGATATCCGTCCACTCGCTCCCTAACTTTCGTTCTTTCTCTGTGTGTGTAATTAGTTCTCTGCTGGAAGACTGGTTGGCGACTCAGCGCAACAAAAGAGAAAGAATATTAATCCCCTTGCTTACATTTCAATTTCTGTAAACACGCTCCCTCTCTCTCGTTCTTCCGCTCTGTGTGTGTGTGTGTGTGTGTGTGTGTCTGTGTGTGCGTGCGTGAGTGGGTGTGTGTGTGCGTGTGTGCGCGCGTGTGTGTGTATGTGTGTGTGCGTGAAAGAGAGAGTGTTCACACATAACTGTCAGGTTTTAATACAAAACTGCACCGACCAGGCAAAAATCAGACTGTGATGTGTTTCAGATTCCGTCTGGCTGTTCCCCGACCCGTACTATTCTCTCTCTCTTTCAATCTGTCTCTCTTAACTTCAAGTCAGCAACGGTTATCAATGTGTGGATTGCCAGGGATATATTCCTGGTATGGGACTGGCTCATGTTTGAGATCTCAAGCACCGAACTGCGTCAGCCATGGCTAAAAATTCTCTCTCTCTCTCTCTCTCTCTCTCTCTCTCTCTCCCCTTTCTCTCTCCCTCATGCTCTCTCTTTCCCCCTCTCTCATTCTCCCTTGTTGAGTGTGTGTGTGTGTGTGTGTGTGTGTCGGTGTGTGTCTGTCTGTTTGTGTCTTCTCTCTCACTTTTCCATCTCCTGTATCTGCGTTGATGCATTCTCATCAGTGTGTGCGTCACTCTCTCTCCCTCGCTCCTTCTCTTTCTCCGTCCACCTGCCTGTCTCTTTGTCAGCTTCTCTCTCCCCTTCTTCCTTCCTTCCACGCCTGTATAATCTGCTTCTTCCTCTGTCCTGATTTTCCAGATATTAATGCAGGGGCAGGAAGATGACATCCGCCGTGACCAGGTTCGGTGGCAGCAAAACGTAATGGGTCGAGGTGGTCTGCGACGCTGGAGTTAATGTGTAATATCACCAGCCCCTCGAAGAACTTCATGATTCTCAGGGTGACCGCGCCCCAGTCGTTAAAATGCCATGCCTTGTTCTCCTTATTGGTGCTATCTTCTTAATGCAGGTAGAAATCTCAAATTGGAGTAGGGAGATCTTACGGACTTGTCCGTAACGTAAACACTGGAGTGTCGTTTGGGTTCCATCATGGAACATTTGGATTTCGTATGTACTCTCTCTATGTTTTTCTACATCTACATCTTATCTTCAGACAACGGTGGTTGTTGAAGAAGCCCTTGCTCATGTTTCACCTTATGGCTTGCGGAACTGAACTTTAAGAACCATTCAGGAACTGGGAGTTTTGGACTTTGTCACACACACACACGAAGAGTTTAGTTTTGGGGTTAACGTTCGAGGTTTAACATTTTTGAATTCTAACATACTAACTTTTTTTAAAAACTTTTATTTTACGTATTACGGACTTCAGTGTTACGGACTTCTCCGTAAATTACCACCAGCTGCTCCGCGCAGGTTCTGTGTTTGCCACTGAACACAGCATTTCGGGGTGAGGAAGTCACTACCGAGTAAACACTGAAGTGTCTTTTGGGTTCCATCGTGGAACATTTGGATTTCGTATGTACTCTCTATGTTTTTCTACATCTACATCTTATCTTCAGACAACGGTGGTTGTTGAAGAAGCCCTTGCTCATGTTTCACCTTATGGCTTGCGGAACTGAACTTTAAGAACCATTCCGGAACTGGGAGTTTTGGACTTTGTCACACACACACACGACGAGTTTAGTTTTGGGGTTAACGTTCAAGGTTTAACATTTTGAATTCTAACATACTAACATTTTTACTTTTATTTTACGTATTATCATAAGTAGTGATTAATAAAATAGTTTTTAACACTGAATTATGCTCAGTGTGTTTCTTTTGTTGCTGGTTCGTGACTCCATCACGGCCGGTCAGTTTCCCCAGGTTCGATGTCTGTGACTTGAATTGGAAACAGACCACTGAGTGCGAAAGGAACACGGCGGCAAGCTGATGCAAACTTTCGTATATCCCGGATAAATAAAGCCAGGGAAGAGCAGAGGTTATGAATAAAAAGAAAACAAACATTGGAAAGCGAGTGACTGAAAAGCCACCGCGGATGCTGCACAGGCTGAGGGCGAGGGAAACTGAAAGAATTTGGGATGAGTTCTCGGGGTGCCGGGCAACCACAAACAGCACGCAGGGTGCAGATGCATCCAGCTGTAGCGGGCAATGTCGACATCTACACAGAAGCTGGAGTTTTTGTACGATGGTTTCACTGGTTTACATCACTGTGCGGTCGAAGGCGCAGTAATAAACTGCAGAGTCACTCAGCTGCAGCGATGAGATGGTCAAACTGGCGAATTTTCTTTCCTCCTGGAGATGGCCGGTGAAGCGGGTTCGGGCAAAATCTGCTTCATATCCACCCCCAGCTGAATCTTTTCTCAGTATGAACTCAAGTCTTGAGTCTGACTGTTGCCGGTACCAAAATAAAGAGTAGCCGCTTTCTGTAGTATCATAGCTGCAGCTGAAGGTCACCTCCTCTCCTTCTGTCTTCACTTCTGAGGACACCGTCTGAGTGACAGAATCTGAATGACTCGGGTCTGAAAAATATTTTCAAATAGTAAGAGATTAGATCGACGGCTTTCACAATTCAGGTCGAAACATCGTTGAATCAAGAAAGCAGATGAATTGTGTGTTGCGCAATTACCTGTCAGACAAGTTCCACAAACAACCCAGAGGGCAAGTATTCGCATTTCGGCTGTAAATGATGGGTTTGATTGTAACGCTCACACCCAACTGCCGTCGCCCTTCAGGATGTTCCTGCTTCTACTGTTTCTGCGGGTGATGGCGTGGAGATGGTGGGCGTGGAGTGAATGTCAAACCAATGGGTGCACAATCTCTCCCCACCAGCTCCGCCCTCCACACCCCGCCTACCCGCCTTCTTCCCCACATGCGACGCAGTCGATGTACTTTTATGAGAACTGTTCAAATTCCAGAGACCGGATGGGGAAAGATTCACCCGTGGTCAATATAACTGGGACAGCTAGGCACGTATAACTAAATTGACCTGGTGCCTGGTGAAATTGGATTATTGGTTCAATCTGTCTCTGAGAAAGTAACTCTCCCCGCAACTCCCGTCGAACCGCAGCGAAAGATCAGATCCAAAATTGTTCTGTTGTTCGTTCCTCATTCAAATCCCGCTGCCCGGAGGCGTGGGCTTATTCGGCACATAAAGAGTGACAGCTAATAAGAGATACAGAGGGAGGGTCGATTGGCTGTGTGTGTGTGTGTGTGTGTGTGTGTGTGTGTGTGTGTGTGTGTGTGTGTGTGTGTGTGAGCGTATCGGTTAAAATGAGAGGGAGAATAAAAGAGAGAGATAGAGAGAGACTGTGGTCTCTCATTCTCTATACCTCTTTCTCTCTCTCTCTCTCTCTCTCTCTCTCTCTCACACACACACACACACGCACACAAAGAAAGAGAAAGAGGGAGCGTGATTCCAGAAATTGCAAAGCAAGCAAGGAGATTAATATTCTTTCTTTGTGTTGCCCTGATCTGCTCAATTCTGATTTGCCATTCAGTCCTCCAACAGAGAACCACCACAGCCCATCTTTCAAAAGGTAAAGCGGGCCGTTGTTGTCTACCTCATGTCCCTCCTAATTATATTGGCCGTGCTGACCGGAGCGTCTCTGATGAAATGGGTCTCTTATGCGAAATGCACTCGTAGGTTATTCATATATGCTGGTTTGTTGCTGGAACGAGGGGGAAACACTCACTTACCCAGTATCCTGCCGAACTAACATTGAAAAGGGTCAGACCATAATACTGAATACATTTACTCGTCGACAGGCCTGATATTTTTTGCTGCAGTCAATATCGTAGGAATAACCAAGATACGTGGCTCAGAAACAGTATGACCCTCACAAGAATACCCGGAGAGCTTCGCCTGCTTTGCAGAGAGGTTGCACGAAGGTCCACTTAAGTATCACCGAGGTTCTTCTGTCGGGTTCCGCAGAGAGAGAGAAAGAGAGTGAGGGAGAGAGAGAGAGGGAGAGAGAGAGAGAAAGGGAGAAAGAGAGAGGGGGAGAGAGACGGAGAGACAGAGAGATAGAGAGTCCGAGGTATGTAGATGAGAGTCAAGGGGTTGAGGGAAGAAAGAGAGGGAGAGAGAGAGAGAAGACAAATATCGAACAGTAGTCAGAGAGAGTCTGTAAAGCACCACACAATCTGGTTGGACCACGAGAACTTCAGCACGGACCTACCCGCCAATCCTCTGCTTGCGAAATGCCACCGGTCTCAAAAAGGAAAAGATGCCGCGGATCTGTGTTTTCTCTTCAATATCCGTCATCTCCGGTGAAAATCTGGGAAACAGATTCCCTTTTAACATGACGACAGATGGCATGAGGTCGCTGTGTCCCTTACTGATTGTATTAGCCGTGCTTCCTAGGAAGTGTCTACTTATTTGGCCAGTCTGTGGTCTGTGTGTATAATGCACTCCTGGGTGTTCACATATTCTGTGTTTTGTTTCAGCAACGAAAGGGAAAGTTCCAGTCTGCCAGGATACGGTTGAATTAACGGTTATGGAAGGACAGAAAATATTACTGAATTGTACTCGAAAGAGAATGCAAACCATTTTTGGTACATTCAGCATTGCGGGGCAGCTCCAAAATATTGGGTGAAGATGTACATCTCGAGAAAGATAGAACGGTCTCCAGAGTGTCCTGAGAGTTTCTCCGCGGAGATGTAGAAGGATCACAACAGTGTTCATTTAAATATCTCCAATGCCCTTCTGTCGGACTCCGCCGTGTATCTCTGTGCCATGGAGCCCACACTGTTGCAGGGAGATATCGGATCCGGACAAATCCTGCCCTGGATTTTGCAAAGGACGTCAGTAGAGGGCATCATGAGCCAAATGTGTGCGCTCAATCTCTCTCTCTCTCAATCTCTCTCTCTCTCTCACACTCTCTCTCTCTCACACTCACTCTCTCACACACACACACACACACACACACACACACACACACAAACACAAACACAGTGAGAGAGAGAGAGAGAGAGAAAGGAGACGATAGCGGATAGTGAACGAGAAGCAGACAGAAAGATGAACTGCTCTTTCAGATTCGCGCTCGAATCAGTTCAGATCTGATTAACCAATCATTGCTCCATCAAAGAACCACACAAACGCATCTCCCACAAAGTGAAGGGTGCCGTTGATATGATTTCCACGACAATATCAGTTTTAACCTTTTGAAAATAATATATATTTGTTCAAATTACCTTGAGGTCGGTGGCAATTTGTTCTTGGTGTCGTTTGGTTCTGCAAGCTTCTGATAAAATCGCCAGTGTGAATTTCCTAAGAATGCGTCCAATGACGGTTAGAAAATTCTGTGCTTTGTTGCAGAAGCAAATGCGAAAGATTCAGTGACCCAGGAACATCCCGAACGAAAGGTGAGGAAGGATAGACTACAATACTGAATTGCAGTTACTCAGCGACCGCTGGATATTTGTTTGGTACAGTCGCTAACGTGGGGAAAAGCCGAGATATGCACTGCAGATGTTTCTGGTTCAGAACAGTACCTCCGTCTCCAGAATTCTCGGTGAAGTTCTCGGCTGCTTTCAGAAAGAAAGAGGGTTTATTTAAGTACAGCTACGGCTATGGTATCGAACACCGCAGTGTAGATCTGTCCCATGGGTTTACACTGTGGCAGGGAGGAGTCAATCCGACTGATACAGGCTGCGATCTCCAGAGGGATCTCTCACTCCGGAGAACCGGACAACCATTCAAACGGAGGCACGTGTTGAGAAACATTACTTTCACCTGAAGAGATCGTCATCATGATCAAGTTAAAACTTATCTTGTTTGTAAATGTGGGAAAAAAATGATGACGTAGTGGGAATGTGTCAGTTGAATCGCTTGGTTTTGATGAAGACTCAGTGGGAGCAGGAAGGTGACGTGAGATTTTCAGATGGATACACTGAGCGTGGTAAAGATAGAGAATGGGGTGGATCAGAGAGAGAGAGATCGATGGGGTGAGAGAGGGAAAGACAGAAGAGAGATATGATGATGCCTGCGGGCGTGAGAGAGCAGAGAAAGGAGGCGGGAGGGGAAAGAAATAAAGACACAATGAAGAGAGATAGAGAGAGATAGAGAGTGATAGATAGATACACAAGTCGACAGATAGTTAGAGAGAGAGAGAGAGAGAGAGAGAGTATGAGCCACCGCTGACATTGACCTAACCTCCGTTAGGCCAACCCCTGAAACATCAGCCAATCCTCGACCAACAATACGTCCCTCGGATATTCCCCACAACGATGAACGCTCCTCATTTGAATTCAGTCTCTCGGCTTCGTCATCCGTCATGTATGGGCCAATTTTGAATGCAATACACCAAGTCTCTATGGATCCTACGTACCTTACTCTTCTGGATCAGCCGCCCACAAAGAATCTTGCTGGGAACTTTACTCAGGTCCATGTAGTCAATGTCCGCTGACCAACCCTCATCATTCATCTCCGTCCTTAGAAACACAATAAATGATGAAGGGAACATCCCGCCCGCACGAAGCCGAGATGAGATTAGATCTGATCTTAAAGAATCTTCTCCAATAATTTCCCGACCACTGATGTAAGGCTCACCGGTCTATATTTTCCTATTTGTTGCTTATTTGCCCTTTTTAAACTGAGGAAGAACACTGAGTATTTTTCAGTCGTCTGGAACCTCGCCTTCAATGTAGAGGATAGAAAGATTTCTGTTAATGTATCAGAAGTCTCCGATCTTGCTTCTTTTGATAAACTAGGAAAGGGTCCATCCGTCCATGGGGATTTATTCACCTTAACGTTCCTCAAGAGACCTAATGTCTCCTCCTTCTTGATAAGGACCTGCCTTAAAATCAGCACCCATACACTGATCTCACTCTCCTCCGTCTTTCCCCATGGTATATGCAAGTACAGTTCCCCTCAGAATAATAAAACACTCTATTCCTCTTTTCACTAATTCCCACATACATCCTGCCATTAAACACAACCAGAAAAGACGTCTCCCGCTCCATACCCCGCCAGCTGCATCCTCAGTCCCTTAATCTGCACTCTCATACATTGATGACGAACGAGAACAAACGGCTGCATTAATCGAAAGTTTCGTTATCCAGGTATCTCTTCCCTGTATACTGCTTCGAAAAAAGCCCAGAACTATCTTGATTAATCACGTTTTGGGGCGTCTCTCTCCCTTTACACCATCCTGTGGATATGTAGGAGTACATTTATCAGTCAAAAGACATTTCTCTATATGACTCAATTCCTCTCCATTTCTCTCTCTCTATCTGTCTCTCCCACTCTCTCAATCACACTCGTTCTCTCCCTCTGCCACACTGTCTCTTTCCTCCCCCGTCTCTTCCTTTCCACTCACGTTCTCTCTTTTTGTAAATACTCTCAGTTTTGGACCAATCAGGCTGCGCTGTTCACTTGTGTTTATTGTCCAAATGCATGAAACCTGATCACTGAGTTGCGACAAGAACCCTGCTTCACCTTCCAAAGATACAGTGCACCCAAAGAAGTGTTTGCAGCAGCGCTGTTATTTATTTTCTTCGAGATTTCCTGCATTTGCAGCGGGCGGCGTTCTTTTAATTTACATTCTTTCCCTGTCTCTCTCTCTGTCTTTTTCTCCCTTTCACTTTCACAGACACACTCACACATATACATACACATAGACACACACACACTCTCTCGCGCGCGGGTGCGCGTGCGCGCGCACACACACACACACACACACACACACACACACACACACACACACACACACACACACACACACACACACACAACAATCGACGCTCCCTCTGTCTCTCTCTTCTTTGTGACTGTTTATTTGCGAATTAGACCACGTCTCCGTACAGCTCGTTACGAAAAGTGAACGCGCAACAGAACAATTTTGGATCTGGTCCTTCGCTGCCGTAGTTAATAGTGCTGATCGGTCACCGCTATATTGGCCAGCCAAGCTGATGCAAACATTCATATATCCCAGAAATATAGAACCAGGGGAGAACAGAGGTTATGAATCAAAATACTGACATTGGAAAGTGAGTGACAGTCAAGACTGAGCGTAATCTGCATGAAACCGAGGGCGAGGGAAACTGAAAGCATTTGGTTCTCAGGGCGGCAGGCAACCACAAACAGCAGGCAGGGTGCAGATATATCCAGCTGCAGCGGGAAAAGTCGACATCTACACAGAAGCTGGAGTTTATGTACGAGGTTTTAACTGGTTTACATCACTGTGCGGCTTAAAGCGCAGTAATAAACTGCAGAGTCGCTCAGCTGCAGCGATGAGATGGTCAAACTGGTGAATTTTCTTTCGTTCTGGAGATGGAAGGTGAACCGAGTTTGGGCAAAATCTGCTTTTTCTACATCTCCACCTGAATATTTGTTCAGTATGAACTCAGGTCTTGAATCTGACCGTTGCCGGTACCAAAATAAATAGTAGTAGTCCTCTGCAGTATCATAGCTGCAGCTGAAGGTCACCTCCTCTCCTTCTGTCTTCACTTCTGAGGACACCGTCTGAGTGACAGAATCTCCATGACTCGGGTCTGAAAAATATTTTCAAATAGTAAGAGATTAGAACGGCGGCTTTCATAATTCAGTTCGAAACCGCATTGAATTAAGAAAGTAGATGAATATTCTGTTGAAAGCAGATGAATATTCTGTTGCGCAATTACCTATCAGACAAGTTCTGCAAACAATCCAGAGGACGAGTAGTCGCATTTCGGCTGTAAAGGATGGGTTTGTTTCTGACCCTCACAACCAACTGCCGTCGCCCTTCAGGATGTTCACGCTTCTACCGTTTGTGCGGGTGGTGGCGTGGAGATGGTGGGCGGAGTGTGAATGTTAGACCAATAGGTGCACATCTCTCCCCAGCAGCTCCGCCCTTCACACCCGGCCTACCCGCCTAATTCCCCAGATGGGGCACAATCGATTTACTTTTATGAGAACGGTTCAAATTGTTTTCGATCTATATCATATTTAAACTTGGAAAGAATTAGGTACTGTTGATCCTTCGCTTAAATTTGAAGATATTTCGAGTCCATTTATTCAATATTTTCACATGATTTAGATTCCCTTTCAATAACTTTCCAACTTAGAGGAACGGAGTTGAAGACATAATATTGCTCTGTTTCTACTGAGATATTTTAGTCCAGTTTTTTTCCGTTTTTTTTTAAAGTATTTCCGTTTATTTTAGTTAGGTTTGATATATTGTTTATAATTTTTCTTATTGATTATGGGCTTCTTTCTTTTCTTATTTATATAATAAATCTTTTTCTTTCCTTTCTTTTATATTATATTCATTTACTGAGATCGTTGGATCTACAGATTTTTTATATTTTATTGTTCTTTATGATTATCTGTGCCACGATTGTTCTCCTGATCTCTTTGTATTACATGTACAAACATTGATGTTATATATTAATCTGCATTAATTTGAAATCTAATAAAAAGATTGAAAAGGAATGAAATTGCAGAGACCTTTTGGGGAAAGATTGAGCCCTGGTCAACCTAAAGGGGACAGTCCGGCACTATTAACTAAGGCTGACGACATCGCAATTCCAACGTCGGTCAATTTGGCATTCAGCGAGCAAACAGACTGCCTGGAGAAATGTGATTACTGGTTCAATCTGTCTCTGAGGAAGTATGTCTCCCCGAAATCCCGTCGAACCACAGCGTCGGATCGGATCCAAAATTGTTCTGTTGGTCGTTCCTCGTTCAAAACGCGCTGTTGGGAGGCGTGGGGTAATTCGGCACATAACGAGTTACAGATAATGAGAGACACAGAGGGAGGATCGATCGATTGGTGTGTGTGTGTGTGTGTGTGTGTGTGTGTGTGTGCGTACGTGTGGGAGTGTGTGTGTGTGTATATGAGTGTGTCTGTGAAAGTGAGAGGGAAAGAAAGACAGAGAGAGAGAGACAGAGAGCGTATGTGCGAACTCTCTCTCACTATCTCTACTGGACACACACAAACACACACACACTCTCTCTCTCTCTCACTCACCCACACACACACACACACACACAGAAAGGAAGAAGGAGAGAGGGAGCGTGTTTACAGAAATTGAAAAGTAAGCAAGGAGATTAATATTCTTTCTCTTTTGTTGCGCTGAGTCGCCAACCAGTCTTCCAGCAGAGAACCACCACAGCCCATCTTACAAAAAGTGAAGGGGGCCGGTTTTGTGTTCCTCATGTCCCTCACTGATTATATTGGCCGCGCTGCCGGGGCGTCTCTGATGAAGTGGGTCTCTTATGCCTAATACACTCGTAGGCTGTTCATATATTCTGGTTTGTTGCTGGAACGATGGGGAAGCATTCAGTGACCTAGGAACCTCCCGAACTAACGGCTGAAGAGGGACAGACCATAATACTGAACTGCAGTTACTCGGCGACAGGCCCTTTTTTTTTTGCTACAGTCAATATCGTGGGGAAAAGCCGAGATATGCACTTAAGATTCGTGGCTGAGGAACAGTACCTCCGTCACGAGAATATCCGGAGAGTTTCTCGGCTGCATTGCAGCAAGGTAGCAAGAAGGTCTATTTAACTACCACCGAGGCCCTTATGTCGGTTTCCGCAGAGAGAGAGAGAGAGAGAGAGAGAGAGAGAGAGAGAGAGAGAGAGAGAGAGAGAGAGAGAGAGAGAGAGAGAGAGAGAGAGAAAGAGAGCGAGAGAGAGAGATAGAAAGAAATGGAGAGCGAGGTATATAGACAGAGAGGCAAGGGGGTGAGAGAGGAAAGAAAAAGAGGGAGAGAGAGAGAAAGATATCGAACAGTAGACAGCGAGAGGCTGTAAAACACCACAAAACCTGATTGGTCCCCAGGAGATTCAGCTCGGAATTACCCGATAATCCTCTGATTGCGAAACGTCACTAGTCTCACAAAGTGAAAGGTGCCGCGGATCTGTGTTTCCTCTTCAATATCCGTCATCTGCACTGAAAATCTGGAAAACGTTTTGCCTTTTAACATGAAGCAGGATGGCATGTGTTCCATGTGTTCCTAACTGTTTATATTAGCCGTGCTGCCCGGCAAGTCTCTGCTTATTCGGCCACTCTGTGGTCTGTGTGTTTTATGCACTCCTGGGTGTTCACATATTCTGTGTTTTGTTTCAGCAACGAACCGGAAAGATTCCGTCAGCTAGGATCCGGTTGATTTAACGCCATCTGTTCAGATCTGTTTCTCCGATCAATGCTGCAGTAAAGAACCACACAAACGCATGTCCCACAAAGTGAAGGGTGCCGTTGATGTGATTTACAAGACAACATCAGTGTTAACCTTTTAAAATAAAACAGATTATTTCAAATTACCTTTGTGTCGTGTTGTCCAGACAGTTTGTGATAAAATCATCAGTGTGAGTTTCTTATGTTCAATGCATCCAGAGACTGTTAATATAACCTGTGGTTTGTCGCTCAAACAAAGCGGAAGGATTCAGTGACCGAAGAACATCTGGAGCTGACGGTGAGGAAGGATAGAGCACAATACTAAATTGCAGTTACTCAGGGATCGCTAGATATTTGTTTGGAACAGTCGCTGTCGTGGGGATAAGCCGAGATATGCACTGCAGATGGTTCAGAATCACGAACAGTACCTGAGTCTCCAGAATTCTCGGAGAAGTTCTCGGCTGCTTTCAGAAAGACAGCAAAATTGTTTACTTAAGTATCACCACGGCTGTTGTTTCGGGCTCCGCAGTGTAGCTCTGTGCCATGGAGTTACACTGTGGCAGGGAGGAGCCACTCCGAGAGCTGCAGGCCGCGCTCGGCAGAGGGATCTCTCACTCCGGAGAACCGAACAACCATTCAAACGGAGGCACGTGTTCAGAAACTACTTTCACCTGAAGAGATCGTCATCATGATCAAGTTAAAACTTATCTTGTTTGGAAATGTGGAAAAAAATGACGTAGTGGGAATGTGTCAGTTGAATCGCTTGGTTTTGATGAAGACTCAGTAGGAGAAGGAAGGTGACGTGAGATTTTCTGATGGATAGATTGAGAGTGATAGAGGGGTGGTGGAGCGGGGAGTGGGAGAGATGGGGTGAGAGATGAAGAGAGAGGGGAGATATTGTCATAGATGCGGGCGTCAGAGAGCAGAGAAAGGAGGGAGAAGGGGAAGAAATAAAGACAGAGTGAAAAGAAATAGAGAGAGATAGAGAGTGATAGAGAGATACACAGATAAGAGATATATAGATAGATAGATAGATAGGTCAGCCAAAACTCTACCATCAATACGTCCCTCGGACCTCCCACACAAGGATGAGAGCTAAGCATTTAAATTCAATCTCTCATATTCGTCATCCGTCATGTATTGGCCAATTGTATTATATTATTATTATATGTGACAGTTGCTGTGACATATCTGGATAGGATGCTTTCTGTGGTGCATCGATAAAAGTTGGTGAGGGTCAAAGGGGACGTGTTCAATTTATTTAGCCTCCTGAGGAAGTAGAGGCGCTGGTGACCATTTTTGGGCATGGCATCCACGTGGTTGTCCACGACAGGCGAATGGTGATGTTCAGTCCTGGAAATTGAAGCGCACAACCCTCTTGATTTCAGCACCGTTGATGTAAACAGAATCATGTACACTGCATTCTTCCTGAAGTCAATGGCCAGCTCTAGTCGTCCGGATCTCACACAACGACAAGAATGCGTACAGGAAGGAGATAGAGAGCCGAGTGGCACTGTGGCAAGACAACAAGACAACAAGTGTCAAAACGAAGGATCTGGTCGTGACTTCAAACAAGTGGAGTACATGCCCTTTCTTTTACGATGGTGCTGAGGGAGAGACAGTTGACAGGTACAGGTTTTCCTGGAGCAGCCACTTATACGCTGCAGACAAGGAAGCACATCAACTCCTCTACTTCCTCAGAAGACGAAGGAATTCAGCATGTACCTTATTTCTCTTACCAATTCTTACAGATGCGCAACAGAAAACTTCTGATACAGATGCACCACAACTTGTTTTGGCAACTGCTCTGCCCAAGACCGTAAGAAATTGCAGAGAATCATGTTTGGAATGATCTGTGTGGATGAAATACAAACGTTAATTTAACAGTTTAAAACAGGGATCAGTTGACATTTTCGGATCAGAGCGTCAAGCTGGTGTGGCACAGATATTCAAGTACCAATAATTGCGATGGCAGTGCCTGTTGCAAAATACCCAATTTTGCTGATGAGACAAAGCAATGTATGGAAGACAATCGGGATGCAATAATCGAAAACTTCGGTGCTCAGGCAGCTATTCCGAGTCTACACTATCGGAAAAACGCCCAGAACTATCTAAATTAGTCACGTGTTTGGGCGTCTTTCTCCCTTTGCGCCATCGTGTGGATCTATACGTGTACATATATCAATCAAAAGGCATTTCGCTTTCCAACGCAATTCCTCGGTATTTCTCTCTCTCTGCCTCTCTCCCTCTGTCTCACTCACACACGTTCTCTCCCTCTGTCACAAACTCTCCTTTGTCCTCCGTCTCTTTCCTTCCACTCACATTCTCTGTTTTTGAACTTGCTCTCTGTTTAGGCCCATTCAGGCTGCGGTGTTCACTTGTGTTTATAGTCCAAACGCATGAAGCCACTTCATGGAGTTGAAACAGGAACGCTTCTTCTCCTTTCAAAGATGCAGTCCACTGAACGAAGTGTTTCCAGAAGTGCTGATATTTATTTTCTTCGAGATTTCCAGCATTTTTCTAATTTACATTCTGTGTATGTGTGTGTCTCTCTCTGTCGTTCTCTCCCTCTCTATCTCTCCCTCTCTCTTTCACAGACACACACAGCCACAGACAGACAGACAGGCACACAGACAGACAGACAGCCAGACAAACACACACACAGACAATTAACCCCCTCTATATCTCTCATTGTCTGTCACTCAATATGTTGCCACGTCTCCCTAAAGCGGGAGGAACGAGCAACAGAATAATATTGGATCTGATCCTTCGCCACGGTTCTACGAGGGTTGCGTGGAGAGTTGCTTCCTCAGAAACAGATTGAACCAGTAATCACATTTCACCACGCAGTCTGTATGCTCGCTGAAGGCTAAATTCACTTTCGTTGATATTACGATGTCGTCAGCCTTGGTTAACAATGCCGACCTGTCCACGGTATCTTCATCAGGGTTGATTCTTTCCCCAAACGGTCTCTGCAATTTCAACAGTTCTGATAAAAGTACATTGACTGTGTCCCATCAGGGGAAGTAGGCGGGTATGAGGAGTGTGGAAGGCGGAGCTGGTGGGAAGAGGAGGTGCACCCATTGGTCTAATATTCACTCCCCGCCCACCATCTCCACGCCACAACCCGCACAAACGGAAAAAGCAGGAACGTCCTGAAGGGCGACGGAAGCTAGTCGTGAGGGTTCCAGACAAACCCATCTTCTATAGCCGAAATGCGCATACTTGTCCTCTGGATTGTTTTTGGAACTTGTCTGACAGGTAATTGTACAACAGACAATTCATCTACTTTCTTGATTCAACGAGGTTTCGACCTGAATTGTGAAAGCCGTCGGGCTAATCCTTTACTTTTTAAAAATACTTTCCAGACCCGAATCATGGAAATTCTGTCACTCAGACTGTATCCTCAGAAGTGAAGACAGAAGCAGAGGAGGCGACATTCAGCTGCAACTGTGATGCTACAGAGAGCGACTACTATTTAAATTGGTACCGGAAATGGTCAGACTCAAGACTTGAGTTCACAATGAACAAAGGCTCAGGTGGAGATGAACATAAAGCAGATTTTGCCCAAACCGGCTTCAACAGCCAACTCCGGAATGAACGAAAATTCACCAGTTTGGCCATCTCATCGCTGCAGCTGAGCAACTCTGCAGTTTATTACTGCGGTCTATGGCGCATAGTGATGTAAACCAGTTAAAACCTCCTACATAAACTTCAGCTTCTGTGTAGATGTCAACTTTGCCCGCTGCATTTGGACCCATCTGCACCCTTCCTGCTGTTTGTGGCTTCCAGCCACCCTGAGAACTCGTCCCAAATTCTTACAGTTTTCCTCGCCCTCGGTCTGTGCAGCTTCCGCTGTGGCTTTTCACTCACTTTCCAATGTCTGTCTTTTGATTCATAACCTCTGCTCTCCCCTCGTTTTATCTTGCTGTGATATAAGAAAGTAAGCATCGCAGTGCTCCATTTGTTGTCACTGATCAGTTTCTAATTCAAGTCACAGACATCGAAAATGGCGAAAGTGACAGGCCCCGATGGTGGCGCCACCCTTGTTCTCAGAAACTCCGCGGCCAGCTGGTGGGACTATTCGCAGAAGTCCTTAACATCTCCCTACTCCAATCTGAGATACCTACCTGCGTTAAGAAGACCAGTATCATCAAGGAGAACAAGGCATGGTGTCTTAACGACTGGGGCGCCGTCACCCTGACATCGATAATCATGAAGTGCTTCCAGAGGCTGGTCATATCACACATTAACTACAGCCTCCCAGACAACATCGACCCACTGCATTTTGCTACCCCCGAAACTGGTCCACGGCGGATACCATCTCCTTGGCCCGACACTAATATCTGGCACAACCGGGAAACAAAGTCACCTCCGTCAGATTCCGATTTACTGACTAAAGCTCCGCCTTTACACCATATTTCCAAACACTCTCATCTCAAAACTCCTCCTCATTGATATATGAAACGTTTCCTCCGCAACCTGATCCCTGACTTATTGACAAACAGACCAAAATCAGTAAAGTAGTGCATATCACACTAGCTACCAAGATTCAGCAAACCTGAGAAGGACACCAAAGGACAATGCCTCCTCAATAATCTTTAGCACACACTGGAACCCAAAATGCTGCGATCTCAGAACCTTGCTATTCTCCCTTAACCGTCAGGTCTCTGTGGTCAAAATATCCTTTAACTTCATTTGGAAGGTAAAGCAGATGGCCCCACCGTAGTGCGGCGGATCTCAAACAATGTCGAGACGGAGTCCATGAAGGAGATGGAAATGTCGTGGCATCGCGGCACAACAACCTCTGCCTCAAGTGTCAGAAAATTGAAGCTAATCGACTTCACGTCTGTCTGCATCAGTGCTGTGGTGGTGCTGATCGTACAGAGCTTCGAATTCCTTGGTGTAAGTATCGGTAACATTTTTTTCATCCTCCAGCCACGTGGACGCTTTGGACAAGCTTGCACTCCAGCGCCTCTCCTCTCCAGAAGACGGACGAAATTCGTTATTTCATCGATGACCCTCACCAGTTAAAACAGATGAACGATAGTAAGAATCATTTCCAGATGTATCACAGATTGGCAAAGCATCTGCTCTGCGGAAGCCAGCAGAACGTTGCAGAGTTGTGAACGCAGCCCAGTCCGTCACGAAAACTAAACTCCCTTCCTCTGACTCCGTCTACACTTTCGGCTGCCTCAAGTAAGCAGCCAACGTTTTAAACGACACGTCTTCTTCCCCATTCCCTCTCATCGGCCATAAGGTAGGAACGATTGAGAACACGTACCGCTGGATTCAAGGACAGCTTCCGTCCCGTCTTTTGAGACTCATGAACGGACAACTTATACGCTCAAAGATAAACTATTGATCTCCCAATCCACCTCGTCATAGAGTCAGCACTTTATTTGTCAGCCCTGCACTTTCTGTGTTCCTGCAACACTATTTGCTACATTCAGTTTTTTCCCCTTCTTACTACGCGGATGTACTAGTGATTCGAATGAACTGTCTGGACCGCAGCAAACGAAAGCTTTTCCCTGCATCTCGATTTCTCTGACAATAAACCAATTACTTTCCATGCAGAGTGATCCAAATGGAGACCACAAATGCTGCATTTCAGAGTTGTTGCAATCTTTTACCATTGGAACAATATGTCTGGTTTAATTTCCCTGCAATGGGAACAATTTCGGCATTTTTCACATTTTTCTCCATTTGCCTTTGGGTCAACCGATCTACATCCCACCATGGGTTCCTTGTGTCCGGTCGCAACTTGCCGTTCCAGCTGATGACTGCATACCTGTATTCATTCGGTATAAATTCATAGCAGTATCTTGCAATTTATTTTCCATAAAATATTGTGTCGTCGTGGAATCTGGAAATCAGAACTTTCAAGTGAACGTCGGAGCTATTTACATAAATTGGCCACGTCCCAATCCCTGAGGCACTGCCGTTGTTGCAGAGAGAGGCAGCAGGAGAAGCAAAGCAGATGGGGATGGAAGGAAGGAAGAAGGGGAGAGGAAGAATCTCACAGAGAAAGAGGCGGGGAACAGAGAAAGAGAAATAGCAAGGGAGAGAGAGAGAGACGCACACAGTGATGAGAATACAGAAACGACGAAGGAGAAGAGGGCAAAGTGAGGGAGAAGACACACAACTACACACAGACACACCGGCACACACATTCACCGACACACACACACAGACCCGCAGACACACCGACAGACACATACACCAACACACATAGACAGACAGACAGACAGACAGACAGACACACACACACACACACACACACACACACTGAACAGGGGAGAATGAGAGAGAGGAGGAAAGAGAGAGGATGAGAGAGAGTAAGAAAATTTTTATCCATGGCTTGAGCCCTCAGATATGAGGCAATCCCATACTAGGAATAAGTCCTTGGAAACCCTTCAGTGGTAAGTTTTCCTGACTTCAATGAGTCTCTCCCTCTCTTTCTTTCCTTATATCGCTCCCTCCTCTTTTCTTTCCCTCTCTCCCTCCCTCTCCCCTATTTCTTTCCTCTCTCAAACCTTTCTCCCTCTCTCCCTCGCCCCCTCCTCTTGTGTATATGAATGATATGAATGCACTGTATTTATCTCTCTCTCTCCCTCTTGCTTGTGTACGTGTCTCTTTCCTTCTCTCTTCCTCCTTCTTTCCTTCCTTCCATTCCAGCCCGGCCTTCGCTCTGGTTTGCACCATGCCTCTCTCTGCAATGAGTCACGTAGCACAAGGATCACTGCCGGGCGACTATTCAAAATTTACGTGATTGGCTCCGGAGAAATCACGGAAGGTCTGGTCGCTAAATGTGAGGATGACGCAAGTATAAGTTGCAAGAAGATGCAATGAATTGCAAAGGATTAGATAAAGGCTTGTCGGTGGAAGTTAGGAAATTTCAGAGATAACCCATGCAGCAGTCGTCTACAGGAAGGTGAAAAGGGGACAAATTTATGTGCGAACTGATGAATTGCTTCCATTGCAGGTAAAAGATTACAATAATTCTGCGGTGCACAATGTTCGGCTGCCCCAATGTGTCAGTGTGCAGTACAGTGAGTAAAATTCTGAATTGATATCACATTCTCAGGGGTATGTTCGCACACTAAGTGACTTTTTGCCTGAAACTGTGTGACCCCATGCGCAAAGATACACTGCGGAATTCGACACGAGCCCCGGTGATACCTAAGTGGACCTTCTTGCTACCTCTCTGCAAAGCAACTGGGAAACTCTCCGGGTATTCTCGTGACGAAGATACTGTACCTGAATCACGTGTCTTCAGCGCTTATATCGGCTTTTTCCCACGATATTCGCTGCAGCAAAAACATCGAGCCCGTCGCCGAGTAACTGCGGTTCAGTATTTTGGTCTGTCCCTCTTCAGCCGTTAGGTCGGGATGTTCCTGGGTCATTGAATATTTCCCGCTCGTTTCCTCAATAAACCAGAATATATCAACAGCCCTGAGTGTATTGGGCATAAGAGACCCACATTGGCCACTTCTTTGGAGACTTCCCTGGCAGCCCGTCCAATATGATTAGTGAGGGAGACGAGGAACAGAACAAGGGCCACCTTCACGTTTTGTAAGATGAGCTGTGGTAATTCTCTGCTAGAAGACTGGTTGGCGAATTAGAACTGATCGGATCAGTGCAACAAAAAGAAAGAATATTCATCTCCTTTCTTGGCTTTCGATTTCTGTTTTCTCGCTCCCTCTCTTTCGTTCTTTCTGTGTGTGAGAGAGTGAGAGAGACAGAAAGAGAAAGGGAGAGAGAGAAAGAGAGTTCACACATACCTCTTAGGTTTTTATTCAAAACTGAGAAAGGGGTGAGAGAGGGAAGAGAGAGAGATGGAGAAATAGGGAGTGTAGAGAGAGCGAAGGGGGTGAGAGAGGAAAGAAGGAGAGGGGAGACACATTAAAGTTAGGCAAGTTTATCACTGTGTGGGCTACCAAGAACATTCCTGGTATGGAATTGGTTCATGTTTGAGGGCTCAAGCGCGCGCGCGAGTGCGCGCGCGCGCGCCTGTGTGTGTGTGTGTGTGAGAGAGAGAGAGAGAGCGAGAGAGCGAGAGAGAGAGAGAGAGAGAGCTCACACATAACTATTAGGATTTAATTCAAAACTGAAACGACCAGGCAACAATGATTATGTGATGTGGATTAGATTCCAAGTCTGGCTATTCCCCGACCTGTACTATTCTCTCTCTTTCAGTCTGTTTCTCTTAAATTCAAGTCTGGAACGTTTGTCAATGTGTGGATTCCCAAAGACGTATTCCTGATATGGGATTGGCTCATGTTTGACAGCTCAAGCACCGCACTGTGTCAGCGATGGCTAAAAATTTCTTACTCGCAGACCCTCGCTCTTCCCGCCCCCTTCTCTCATTCTCCCTTGTTCAGTGAGTGCGTGTGTCTGTGTCTGTGTCTCCGTGTGACCATGTGTCGGAGGTGTGTGTGCGTGTCTCCCTGTCTGTCTGTGTTTGCGTGTCTTCTCTCTCACTTTGCCCTCTCCTCCATCTGCGTTTATGCATTGTCATCACTGTGTGTGTGTCTCTCTCTCGCTCTTTCTCTTTCTCCGTCCCCCGTGCCTTTCTCTTTGTCAGCTTCTCTCTCTCCCCTTCTTCATTCCTTCCATACCTGTCTGCTCTGCTTCTCCCGCTCTCTCTGGCTGCAATAACTGCAGTGCCACAGGGATCGGAACGTGCCCAACGACCGGGATGCAAGCTGGATGGAAGCATTCGTTTCGATGTCACGAGAATCTCCATATCCTTCCTGGACGCCGTCTCTTCATTGTTTGAGATACTCCCCACTACGGCGGTTTCATCTGCCTTAACCTGCAAATGAAGTTAAACCAAATTTTGACCACAGAGTCCTGAGCGTTGAGGGAGAACAGCAAGTTTTGGAGAACACAACCTTGTGGGCTTCCGTGTGTTTTGAGGACTATTGTGGAGGCGCTGTCGTTTGGTGTCAGTATCAGGGTTTGCTCAATCTTGGTAGCAAAATAAAAAAAGGCGAGAGCAGAGGTTATGAATGAAATGAGACATTGGAACATGAGTGACTGAAAAACCACAGCTGAAGCTGCACACACCGAGGGCGAGGGAAACTGAAAGAATTTGGGACGAGTTTTCAGGGTGGCAGGGTGCAGATGTATCCAGCTGCAGCGGGCAAAGTCGATGTCTACACAGAAGCTGGAGTTTTTGTACGAAGTTTTAGCTGGTTTACATCACTGTGTGGTACAAAGCGCAGTAATAAACTGCGGAGTCGCTCATCTGCAGCGATGAGATAGTCATACTGGTTAATGTTCTTTCCTTCTGGAGATGGCCGGTGAAGCGTGTTTTGGCAAAATCTGCTTCATATCTACCCCCACCTGAATCTTTGCTCAGTATGAACTCAAATCTTGAGTCTGGCCGTTGCCGGTACCAATGCAAGTAGTAATCGCTCGATGTGGTGTCATAGCTGCAGCTGAAAGTCACCTCCTCTCCTTCTGTCTTCACTTCTGAGGACACCGTCTGAGTGACAGAATCTCCATGACTCGGGTCTGAAAAATAATTTTAAATACTACCGGATTAGACCGACGGCTTTCATAATTCAGATCGAAACACCGTTGAATCAAGCAAGTAGATGAATTGTCTGTTGCGTAATTACCTATCAGACAAGTTCCACAAACAATCCAGAGGATGAGTATTCGCATTTCGGCTGTAAAGGATGGGTTTGTTTATAACCCTCACACCCATTTGCCGTCGCCCTTCAGGATGTTCACGCTTCGACCGTTTGTGCGGGTGGGGACGTGGAGGTGGTGGGCGTGGAGTGAATGTCAGACCAATGGGAGTACCTCATCTTCCCACCAGCTCCACCCTCCACACCCCGCCTACCCGCCTACTTCCCGTGATGTGATACAGTCGATATACTTATATGAGAACGGTTGAAATTGCAGAGACCGTTTGGGGAAAGAATCAACCATGGTCAATATACCGGGGACATCTTGGCACTGTTAACTCAGGCTGACGACATCGCAATATCAGCGATGGTAAATTTAGCCTTCAGCGAGTACACAAGACTGCCTGGTGAAATGTGATTACTGGTTCAATCTGTCTCTGAGGAAGTAACTCTCCACGCAACCCCCGACGAACTGTGACGATGATCCAAAATTGTTCTGTTGCTGGTTCCTCCCGCTGCAGGGAGGCGTGGGCAAATGTGGCACATAAAGTGTGAAAAAAATGAGAGAGATAGAGGGTCTAGATTGGTGTGTTTGTGTGTGTGTGTGTGTGTGTGTGTGTGTGTGTGTGTGTGTGTGTGTGTGTAGAGAAAGACAGAGAGAAGATGTAAATTAAAAGAACGCACCCCACTGCGTAAGTTCCGCTGCAAGAAATCTGGAAGAAAATAAACGACAGCCCTTCTGGAAACACTTCGTTGGGTGGACTGCATCTTTGGAAGGAGAAGCAGCGTTCGTATTGCAACTCCATGACATGGCTTCATGCATTTGGAAAATAAACACAAGTAAACACCGCAGCCTGATTGATCAAAAACTGAGAGGATGTCCAAAAGCAGAGAATTTTACTGGAAAGAAAGAGACGAAGGACGAAGGAGTGTGTGTGAGACAGAGGGAGAAACGTGTGTGAGTGAGCCAGAAAGAGGGGGAGGGACAATTAGAGATATAGTCAAACGAGCGACATCCCACCATCGGTTCCTTGTGTCCGGTGGCAACTTACCGTTCCATCTGATGGCTGCATACCTGTATTCATTCGGTTAAAATTCATTGCAGTCTCTTGCAATTTATTTTCCATAAAATATTGCGTCGTCGGGGCATCTGGAATCCAGACCTTTCAAGTGAACATCGGAATGTTCATATAAATTGTGGAAAGCTGCCCACGTAGCGATCCCTGCGGCACTGCAGTTGCTACAGCCAGAGACAGCGGGAGAAGCAGAACAGATAGGGATGGAAGGAAGGAACAAGGGGAGAGAAAGAAACTTACAAGCAGACAGGCAGGGGGACGGAGAAAGAGAAAGAGAGTGATAGAGACCCACACAGTGATGAGAATCCATAAACGCTGATGGAGGATAGGGGAAAGTGACAGAGAAGACGGACAAAACTCAGTCACAGGCACACCGACACACACACACACACACACACACACACACACACACACACACACACACACCCGACACACACACACACACCGACACACACACACACCCCCGATACACACACACACACACACACACACACACCCACACACACACACACACACACACACACACACACACACACACACACACACACACACACACACACCACGACACACACATCCCGACACAGACATACAAAGAGAATTTTCAGCCATGGCTGACACAGTGCTCCACTTCAGCTCTGAAACATGAGCCAAACGCATACCAGGGATAAGTCCTTGGGAACCCACGCTATGATAAGCTTTCCTGACTTGAATTTATTTCGTTCCTTATATCGGTCTCTCCCTTTCTCTCTCTCGTTACTTCCCTCTCCCACTATTTCTTTCCTCTGTCAAACCTTTCGCTCTCTCTCCCTTACGTCCCTCACCCCCTTCTCTATGTATATGTATCTCTCTCTCTTACTCTGTCACTCGTTCTCTTGCTTGTTTCTGTGTCTATTTCCTTCTCTCTTCCTCCTCCTCTCCTTCCTTCCATGCCAGCCCGCCCTTCACTCTGTTTTTCATCATGTCTCTCTCTGCAACCAGTGGTGTGTCACAAGGATCACTGCCGGCCGAACTATTCACGACATATGTGAATGGCTCCGCTGAAATCACGGAAGGTCTGGTCGCTAAATGTGATGATGACGCAAAAATAAGTTGCAAGAAGATTCAATGAATTGCAACGGAATAGATACAGGTTTGTCGGTGGAGACTGTGAAATTTCAGAGATAACCCAAGCGGCAGTGGTGGGCAGCAAGGTGACAAATGGACAAATTTATCAGCAAACTGATGAATTGCTTCCATTGCAGGTAAAAGATTACAATAACACTGCGTGCAGCGTGATCCGATGCCCAAATATGTCAGTGTGCAGTTCAGTAAGTAAAACTCTGAATTGATGTCATGTCCTCTGGGGTATGTGCGCCCCCTGTCAAGCGCATTCGAAGTGACATTCCCCCTGCAACAGTGTCACCCCATGCGCAAAGGTACACTGCGGAATCCCACACAAGAGCCCCTGTGATACTTAAGGGTACCTTATCGCTACCTTTCTGCAAAGTAGCTAAGAAACTCTCCTGGTATTCTCGTGGCGGAGATACTGTTCCTGAGCCACGTATCTTCAGTGCATATTCCGGCTTTTCCCCACAATATTGACTGCAGGAAAAAAAATCGAGCCCATTTCCGAGTGACTGCGGTTCAGTCTTATCATCCGTCCCTCGTCAGCCGTTAGTCCGGGAGCTTCTTGGGTCATTGAATATTACCCCTCTTTCCCGTAAAATCCAGAATATATCAACAGCCTATGCGTGTATTGGGCATAAGAGACCCACACTGGCCACTCTCTTAGACACTACCCTGGAAGCCCGGCCAATATAATTAGTGAGGGACATGAGGAACACAACAACGGCCATCTTCACTTTTTGTAAGATGGGCTGTGGTGGTTCTCTGCTGGAAGACGGTTTGTCGAATTAGAACTTAGCGGATCAATGCAACAAAAAGAAAGAATATTCATCTCCTTGCTTGGTTTTCAATTTCTGTCCGCTCGCTCCCTCTCTTTCGTTCTTTCTCTGTGTGTGTGTGTGTGTGTGTGTGTGTGTGTGTGTCTGTGTGTCTTCTCTCTCATTTTGCCCTCTCCTGCACCTGCGTGTATGTATTCTTATCACTGTGTGTGTGTGTGTGTCACTCTCTCTCCCTCGCTCTTTCTCCGTCCCCCCGCCTGTCTCTTTGTCAGTTTCTGTCTCTCCCCTTCTTCCTTACTTCCATGCATGTCTGCTCTGCTTCTCCGTTTGTCTGTCTCTGCAACAGCTTCAGTGCCACAGGGATCGGTACGTGGCCAATTTACCGGGATGTAAACTGGAGTGAAGCTGTCCTTGAGACGAGCAGTGCGTGTTGTCAGAGTTTTCTATCTTCCGCCCCGATGGGATAGGATGGGGAAAAAGAAGCGTCCTTGAAAATGTTCGCCGCATTCCCGAGGCAGCAGGCAGTGTACACGCAGTCCATGGAGGTGAGTATGGTTTTCGTGACGGACGAGGCTGCGTTCACAACTCTGAATTTTTTTTTCCGGGCTTGGGCCGAGAAGTTGCCATTCCAATCTATCATGCATCCGGATAGGATGCTTTCTGTAGGGCCTCTTTATAAACTGGTGATTGTCATAGGTGACATGCTGCATTTCCTCCAGTCTTCTGGAGAAAGAGGCGCTGCTGTGTTATCTTGTCCAAAGCGTCCAGGTGTCCAGAACTTCCATCGAGGAATTTGAAGCTCTGATAAGTGACAGGTATGAAGTGGATAAACTTCAATTTTCTGACACTGATGCAAAGGGTTTTGTCTTGTTCACGACGCCAGGAGAATCTCCATCTCTTTCATGGACAGTCTCGTCGTTGTTTGGAATCAGGCCTACGATGGTGGTGTCACCCGCGAAATTGCAAATGAAGTTAACGCAGATTTTGACCGCAGAGTCCTGAGTGTTGAGGGAGAACAACAAGGTTCTGAGAACGAAGCCTTGTGGTTTACCGAGTGTTTTCGGGATTATTGAGGAGGCGCTGTCTCTTAACCTTACTGATTCTAGTCTGTTGGTCAAGGATTCAGTTGCAGAGGAAGGAGGCTGCAGACACCAATGTCGGAGAACTTGGTGATGAGTGCGTTTGGAATTATGGTGTTAAAGGCGGATCTTTAGTCAATAAATAGGAGTTTGAGGGAGGTGACATTCTTATCCTGGTGTGGCAGTTATTAATGTAGGGCCAGGAAGATGGTATACGGCGATATCAGTTTCGGTGGTAGCGAAATGCAGTGGGTCGAGGCTGTCTGTGAGGCTGGAGTTAATGTATGACAGGACCAGCCCCTCGAAGCACTTCACGATTCCAGATGTCAGAGTGACCGCGCCCTAGTCCTTAAGACACCATGCCTTGTTCTCCTTGATGAGACTGGTCTTCTTAACGCAGGGAGGAATCTCAGATTGGAGCGGAGTGATGTTGAGGACTTCTGAGAATACTCCCAGCCGCTGCTCCGCGCAAGTTCTGAAAAAAAGGCCGGCGACTCCATTTCAGTCGCTTTCCCCATGTTCGACGTCTGTGATTTGAATCGGAAATAGACCAGTGACTGCGAATGGAACACGGCGGAAAGCTGATGCCATCATTCATATATACCAGAAAAATAAAACCAGGGGAAAGCAGAAGTTATGAATCAAAAGACAGATATTGGAAAGTGAGTGACTGTCAAGACTAAACTTAATCTGCATAAAACCGAGGGCGAGGAACAATGCAAGAATTTGCGACAAGTTCTCAGGGTTGCGGGTAACCACAAACAGCACGCAGGGTGCAAAGTCGACATCTGCACAGAGGCTGGAGTTTTTGTACAAGGGTTTAACTGGTTTACATCACTGTGCGGAGAAAGGAGCAGTAATAAACTGCAGAGTCGATCAGCTGCAGCGATGCGATGGTCAAACTGGTGAATTTTCTTTCCTTCTGGAGATGGACGGTGAAGCGAGTTTTGGCAAAATCCACTTTATCTCCACCTTTACCAGAATATTTGTACAGTATGAACTCAAGTCTTGAGTCTGACAATTGCCGGTGCCAATATAAATAGTAGGTGCTCCATGTAGTATCATAGCTGCAGCTTAAAGTCACATCCTCTCCTTCTGTCTTCACTTCTGAGGACACTGTCTGAGTGACAGAATCTCCATGACTCGGGTCTGAAAAATATTTCCAATAAGTGAAATATTAGATCGACGGCTTTCACAATTCAGGTGGCAACCTCGCTGAATAAACAAAGCAGATGAATTGTCTGTTGAGGAATTACCTATCAGACAAGTTCCACAAACAATCCAGAGGAAGAGTATTCGCATTTCGACTATAAACGATGGGTTTGTCAATAACCCTCACAACAATCTGCCGACGCCCTTCAGGATGTTACCGCTTCTATCGTTTGTGCGGGTGATGCTTTGGAGCTGGTGGGCGGGGAGTAATTATCAGCCAATGGGTCCCCACCAACTCCACCCTCCACACCCCGCCGACCCGCCTACTTCCCCGGATGGGACACAGTCGATGTACTTTTAGGAGAACTGTTCAAATTGCAGAGACTTGAAGGAGAAATAACCAACCCTGGTCAATATGATGAGACAGCTCGGCAATCTTGACTAAGGCTGACGACATCGCAATACCAACGATGTTCAAGTTAGACTTTAGAGAGCACACAGACTGAGTGGTATAATGTGATTAGTGGTTCAATCTGAGGCGGTAACTCTTCCCGCAAACCCCGTGAACCACAGCGAAGGATCCGATCAAAAATTGTTCTGTTTCTCCTTTCAAATTCGGAATGCGCCGCACGGAGACGTGGGTTAATTCTGCACATAAAGAGTGACAGAGTATGAGATAGACGGGGCGGGGGGGGGGGTTGATTGGTGTGTGTGTGTGTGTGTGTGTGTGTGTGTGTGTCTGTGTGTGTGTGTCTGTGTGTGCGTGTGTGAGAGAGAGAGATACAGTGCTTGAGTCTGTGTGTGTCTGTGAAAGAGAGATGGAGAGACGAGAGTGGGAGCTAAAAACAGAGACAGAGAGACAATGTAAATTAAATGAACGAATCCAGCTACAAATGCAGGAAATCTGGAAGAAAATAAATGATAGCACGGCTGGAAACACGTCGGGAGGTGGACTGCATCTTTTGAAAGAGAAGCAGCGTTAATATTACAACTCCCTGACATGGTTTCATGCATTTGGACAATAAACACAAATGAACATCGCAGGCCCAGATTGTCCAAAACTGAGAGGATGTACTAGAGAGAGAATGTGAGTGGAAAGAAAGAGACGGAGGAGGAAAGAGAGCGTGTGACGGAGGGAGAGAACGTGTGTGAATGAGACAGAGAGAGACGGAGAGACAGACATAGGAAGAGAAATAAAGAAGAATTGAGTTGGAGAGAGAAATGTCTTTCGACTGCTGAATGTACTCGTATCCACACTATAGTGTAAAGAGGGAACGACGCCAAAAACATGACTAATCTGGATGGTTCTTTATTTTCGCTTCAGTAGACTAGGAATTCAGTAGCTACCTGGGCAGCGAAGCTTTCGGTTATTACAGCCTTTCGCGGTCTTCGGCAGAGCAGTTGCCAAACCAAGTTGTGATGCATATGGATCGGAGGCTTTCTATTGAGCATCTATAGGAATTGGTATGAGTCATCTGGGACATACTGAATTCCTTCCCCTGGTGAGGAAGTAGAGAGGTTGACGTTTGCAGCGTCCACCTGGCTGCTCCAGGACAACCTGAAGCTGTCAACTATCTCCACCACAGCACCACTGATATAGAAGGGGCCATGTACTCCACTTGTCTGAAGTCACGACCAGCTCTTTCGTTTTGATGACATTGAGGGAAAGGTTGTTGTTGTTTTGACGCCATGCCACTCAGCTCTCTACCGAGAGGGAGAGATTTGCTCAGCCAGGATCGGGTTCAATTAACGGTTGAAGAAGGACAGAACATAATGTTGAATTGTACTAACTCGAAAGCGAATGCAAACCTCTTTTGGTACATACAGCATTGCGGGGAATCTCCAAAATATTTGCTGAAGATATATAGCTCGAAAAGATAGAACGTACTGCAGAACGTCCGGACAGGTTTTATGCGGAGATGCAATAGGATCACAAGAGTGTTTGTTTAAATATCTCCCGGGCCCTTGTGTCGAACTCCGCCGTGTATCTCTGTGCCATGGAGCCCACACATCTGCAGGGAGATGTCGGATCCGCTCAGGGCAAAAACCTGCCCTGGGTGTTGCAAAGCTCCGTCAATAGAGGGCATCCTTAGCCAAATGTGTGTTCTCTCTCGCTCTCTCTCTCTCTCGCTCTCCCTCTCTCACACACAGGCAAGCACGCACACACATACACACAGAAGAAAAGATGGAGAGCACGAGGATAGATATCGAATAGCAGAAAGAAAGATGAGCTGCGCTTTCTGATTTGTGACCGAAATGTTCAGAACTGATTACTTAATAAATGCTCCAGCAAAGAACCAGCCAAATCCATCTCCCACAAAGTTAAGAATGCCGTTGATATGATTTACACGTCCATATCAGTGTTAAGCTATTGAAAATAAGATGTATTTGTTCAAGCTACCTTCAGGATGGGCGCCATTTGTTCTTTGTGTCACGTTGTCCAGCGAGTTCCTGACAAAATCGCCAGTGTGTGTTTCTTCTGCTCGATGCATACAAAGACTGTTAACATATTCTGTGCTTTGTTGCGGAAAGAAACGTGAGAGATTCAATGACCCAGGAACATCCCGAACTAACGGTAAGGAAGGATAGACTACAATACTAAACTGCAGTTACTCAGCGATCGCTGTGTATTTGTTTCGTGCAGTCGGTATCGTGGAGAAAAGCCGAGAGATGCGCTGCAGATGGTTCAGGTTAAGGAATAGTACCTCCCTCTGCAGAATTCCCGGAGAAGTTCCCGGCTGCTTTGCAGAAAGGCAGCAAGAGGGCCTTTATGAGTATCACCAGGGCTCTTGTTTTGAACTCCGCAGTGTAGCTCTGTGACATGGGGTTACACTGTGGCAAGGTAAAGTCGCTCCGAGAACTCCAGGCTGCATCCGCCAGACGGCGCTGTCACTCTGGAGAACCGGACAACAGATCGAACGAGGCACGTGTTCAGATACATTACTTTCACCTGAAGAGATCCTCATCATGATCAAGTTAAAACTTATTCTGTTTGTAAATTTGGCAAAAAAGGAAGTCGGAGAGGGAATGTGTCAGTTGAAGCGCTTGGCGTTGATAAAGAGTCAGTGGGAGAAGGAAGGTGACGCGAGATTTTCAGATGGATAGACTAAAGGTGGAAAAGAGAGGGGGTGGCGAGCAGAGAGAGAGAGCGAGCGATGGAGTGAGAGAGGTAGAAGAGATATAAGATGATGGATACGAGAGTGATGGAACAAAAAGAAGGGCGAAGGGGAAGAAAAAATAGAGAAGAGAGAAAGGGAGAGATAGGGATGACGGAAAGATACACAGAGATTGACAGATAGATAGATAGACAGAAAGCGAGTATATGAGCCACAGCTGACTGGCCTAAGCTCAGATGGGCCAAGCTCGCATCAACCAATCTACCAATAATACGTCCCTCGGACCTCCCACGATTAGAGCTCCTCATTCGAATTCAATCTCTCATATTCATCATCCGTCATGTATTGGCCAACTTTTAATGCAGTACACCAAGTCTCTGTGGATCCCACGTGCCTTAATCTTCTGGATCTGCCTACCACGAGAGACCTTGCCGGGAGCTTTACTCAGGTCCATGTAGTCAATGTTCACAGACCAACCCTCATCGATCAATTTCGTCCTCATAACCTCAATGAATGATGAAAGGAAGACCCCTCCCGCACGAAGCCGAGACGAGACTAAATCTTATCCCAAAGAATTTTCCGCAATAATTTCCCGACTACTGATGTATGGCTCATCGGTCTAGAATTTACTTTTTTTCCCTTCTTCATTGCCCTACTTAAACTGAGGAAAAACATTGACTATTTTTCAGACGTCTGGAACCACGCCTGTAAATACAGAAGATACAAAGATCTCTGTTTAGGTCTCAGAAGTCTCTGATCTTACCTCTTTCAACAATATGGGGAAGAGTCCATCCGTCCATGGGGATTTATTCACCTCGAAGTTCCTCAAGAGAACCAACGTCTCCTCTTTCTTGATAAGGACCTGACTTAAAATCAACACACTGATCTCACTCTCCTCCATGCCTTTCGCCATGGCAAGCGCAAGTCCAGTTCTCCACAGAATAATAAAACACGCTCTTCCTCTGTTTCACTAATTCCCATATACCTACTGCAATTAAACAGAGCCATCAAAGACGCCTAACGCTCCATCCCTTGCCCGCAATTCGGAATATTCAGACCATCATGCTGTGCTCAGCTGCGTCATCAGCCCCTTAATATACACTCCAATACGACTGTGTGGCAATATTTTTTGTTACTGCAGATGGAAGTTTACAGATAACTGCAACGTAAAATTGGTAAGTTGGCTTATTATTGTCACATGTACCGAGATGCAGGGAAATCTTGTCTTACGTACCATTCATTCATATAAATTGGTAGCGACAGCGTATAAAGGTAGCGCAAGGTAAAAAAAAAACAGAATATCGAATAAAATGTTACAGTTACAGTTAATGCGCTGTGAAAGTGGAAAAATAAGGTGCAAGGTCAGAACGAGGATCTTAATGTCAAGAGTCCACCTTATCGTACTAGGGGACCGTTCAATAGTCTACAAACAGCGGGATAGAAGCTGTTCCTGAGCCTGGCGGTACGTGCTTTCAGGCTTTTGTATCTTCTGCCCTATGGACTGGGGGATAAGAGAGAATGTCCAAGGGGTGGGGTCTTTGATTATGCTGGCTGGTTCACGGAGGCAGCGAGAAGTGTAGACAGCGTTCATTGGGGGCAGGCTGATTTCCGTAGTGTGCTGAGGTTTACCCAGAACTCCCTTCATTTCCTACGGTCCGAGGCAGAGTAGTTGCCGTACCAAGCTGTTGAATCTGGATAGGATGTTTTCTGTGGTGCATCGACAAAAATTGGTGAGGAGCAAAGGGAACGCGTCCAATTTTTTTTGGACTCTTGAGGAAGTAAAGGCGCTGGTGAGCTTTCTTGGCCATGGCATCCATGTGGCTGAACCAGGTCAGGCTATTGGTGATGTTCAGTCATGGAAACGTGAAGCACTCAACACTCTCGACCTCAGCACCGTTGATGTAAACAGGAGCATGTGCACTGCCCCGTTCCTAATATCATTGAACAGCTCTACT
The DNA here is from genome assembly GCF_009764475.1 of Pristis pectinata. NCBI lineage: Eukaryota > Metazoa > Chordata > Chondrichthyes > Rhinopristiformes > Pristidae > Pristis > Pristis pectinata. Next base: position 53,260,903 of record NC_067416.1, read on the forward strand.
GGACCGGACAAGATGGCGTACAGGAAGGAGATAGAGAACCGACTGACATTGCGTCAAGGCAATAAACTTGCCCTCATTGTCGTCAAAATGAAAGAGCTGGTTGTGACTTTAGACAAGTCGAGTTTATAGCACCGACGTCATCAGGTGGTGCTGAGGTTGAGACAGTTGACAGCTTAGGGTTGTCCTGGAGCAGCCACGTGGACGCTGCAGACAAGGAAGCGCATCAACCTCTCTACCTCCTCAGAAGGCGAAGGAATTCAGCACGTCCCAGATAACTCTTACCAATTCGTAGAGAGGGGAAATAGAAAGCTTCCGATCCAGATACATCACAACTTGGTTTGGCAACTGCTCTGCCCAAGACCGCAAGAAATTGCAGAGAGTCATGTTTGCAATGATCCGACTGGATGGAATGCAAACGTTAATTAAACTGTTTAAAACAGGGATTCCTTGCCATTTTCGGATCAGAACGTCCAGGAAGCAATTCCTAGTCCACAGTATCGAGAAAACAAAACCCAGAACTATCCAGATTAGTCAAGTTTTTGGGCGTCTTTCTCCTTTTACACCATAGTGTGGATCTGTAGGTGTACATTTATCAGTTAAAAGGCATTTCTCTCTTCAACTCAATCCCTAGATATTTCTCTCTCTCTACCTGTCTCTCCCCCTCTCTCTGGCTCACTCACACACGTTTCTCCCACTGTCACACACACTCCTTCGTCCTTAGTCTCTTTCTTTCCAGTAACATTCTCTGCTTTTGGACATCCTCTCAGTTTTGGACCAATCAGGCTGCGTTGTTCACTTGTGTTTATTTTCCAAATGCATGAAGCCATGTCATGGAGATGCAATACGAACGCTGCTTCTCCTTCCAAAACTTCAGTCCACCCAACGAAGTGTTTCCAGAAGGGCTGTCGTTTATTTTCTTCGAGATTTCCTGCAGCGGGACTTATGCAGCGGGGTGCGTTCTTTTAATTTACATTCTCTTTCTGTCTCCCTCTCTGTCTTTCTGCACACACACACACACACACACACACACACACACACACACACACACACACACACACACACACACACACACACACACACACACACACGCGGACAGAAACACACCAATCTAGCCCCTCTATCTCTCTTATTCTCTGTCACTCTTTATGTGCCACATTTGCCCACGCCTCCCTGCTACGGGAGGAACAAGAAACAGAACAATTTTGGATCTTCGCCACAGTTCAACGGGGGGTTGCGCGGATAGTTACTTCCTCAGAGACAGATTGAACCAGTAATCACATTTCACCAGGCAGTCTTGTGCACTCGTTGAAGGCTAAATTTACCATCGTTGATATTGCGATGTCGTCAGCCTGAGTTAACAGTGCCGAGCTCTCCACGATATATTGACCATGGTTGATTCTCTCCCCAAACGGTCTCTGCAATTTCAACCGTTCTCATATAAGTAAATTGACTGTGAAACATCAGGGGAAGTAGGCCGGTAGGCGGGGTGTGGAGGGCGGAGCTGATGGGAAGATGAGGTACTCCCATTGGTCTGACATTCACTCCCTGCCCACCATCTCCACGTCCCCACCCGCACAAACGGTCGAAGCGGGAACATCTGAAGGGTGAAGGCAATTGGGTCTGAGGGTTACAAACAAGCCCAACCTTTATAGCCGAAATGCGAATTCTCGTCCTCTGGATTGTTTGTGGAACTTGTCTGATAGGTAATTACGCAACAGACAATTCATCAACTTTCTTGATTCAACGAGGTGTCGACCTGAATTATGAAAGCCGTCGGTATAATCCTGTAGTATTTAAAATTATTTTTCAGACCAGAGTCATGGAGATTCTGTCACTCAGACGGTGTCCTCAGAAGTGAAGACAGAAGGAGAGGAGGCGACTTTACGCCGCAGCTATGATACCACAGAGAGCGATTACAATTTGTATTGGTTCCGTCAACGGTCAGACTCAAGACTTGAGTTCATAGCGAGAAAAGATTCAACTGGGGGTGGATATGAAGCAGATTTTGCCCGAACCCGTTTCACCGGCCATCTCCAGAAGGAACGAAAATTCACTAGGTTGACCATCTCATCGCTGCAGCTGAGCGACTCTGCAGTTTATTACTGCGCCTTCTGGCGCACAGTGATGTAAACCAGTTAAACTCTCGTACAAAAACTCCAGCTTCGATGTCGATGTCGACTTTGCCCGCTGCAGTTGGATACATCTGCACCCTGCGTGCTGCTTCTGGTTTGCCGTCACCCTGAGAACTCGTCCCAAATTCTTTCAGTTTCCCTCGCCCTCGGTCTGTGCAGCTTTATCTGTGGTTTTTCAGTCACATGTTCCAATGTCTCATTTCATTCATAACCTCTGCTCTCGCCTTTTTTTATTTTGCTAACAAGGTTGAGCAAACCCTGATACTGACACCAAAGGACAGCGCCTCCTCAATAATCCTCAAAACACACGGAAACCCACAAGGCTGTGTTCTCCAAAACTTGCTGTTCTCCCTCAACTCTCAGGACTCTGTGGTCAAAATCCGCATTTGCAAGTTAAATCAGATGAAACCGCCGCAGTGGGTCGGATCTCAAACAATGAAGAGACGGCGTCCAGGAAGGATATGGAGAATCTCGTGGCATCGAAGCGAATGCTTCCATCCAGCTTGCATCCCGGTCGTTGGACACGTACCGATCCCCGTGGCATTGCAGTTATTGCAGCCAGAGAGAGCGGGAGTAGCAGACAAGAAAGGTATGGAAGGAATGAAGAAGGGGAAAGAGAGAGAAGCTGACAAAGAGAAAGGCGCGGGGGACGGAGAAAGAGAAAGAGCGAGAGAGAGACACACACACAGTGATGACAATGCATAACCGCAGATGGAGGAGAGGGCAAAGTGAGAGAGAAGACACGCAAACACAAACACGGACACACACACACACACACACACACACACACACACACACACACACACACACACAGACACACACACACACACACACACACACACACACACACACACACACACACCTCCGACACATGCACACGCAGAGACCCAGCCATAGACACACGCACTCACTCAACAAGGGAGAATGAGAGAGGGTGCGGGAAGAGAGAGGGTCTGAGAGTAAGGGAATTTTTAGCCATCGCTGACACAGTGCGGTGCTTAAGCTGTGAAACATGAGCCAATCCCATATCAGGAATAAGTCTTTAGGAATCCACACATTGACAAAAGTTCCAGAATTGAATTTAACAGAAACAGGTAAAGAGAGAAAATAGTACAGGTCGGGGAATAGCCAGACTTGGAATCTGAACCACATCACATAATGATCGTTACCTGGTCGTTTCAGTTTTGAATTAAATCCTAATAGTTATGTGTGAGCTCTCTCTCTCTCTCTCTCTCTCTCTCTCTCTCTCTCTCTCTCTCACACACACACACGCACACACACACGTGCGCGCGCGGGCTCACGCTTGAGCCCTCAAACAAGAACCAATACCATGCCCTGAATGTTCTTAGTAGCCCACACAGTGATACAATTTCCTGTGTCTCCCCCTCTCCATTCCCCTCTCACCCCTTCGCTCTCTTTACACTTCCTATTTCTCCATCTCTCTCTCTCTCTTCTCTCTCACCCCTTTCTCAGTTTTGAATAAAAACCTGATAGGCATGTGTGAACTATCTTTGTCTCTCTCTCTTTCTGTCTCTCACTCTCTCCCACACAGAAAGAACGAAAGAGAGGGAGCGAGAAAACAGAAATCGAAAACCAAGCGAGGAGATGAATATTCTTTCTTTTTGTTGCACTGATCCACTAAGTTCTAATTCGCCAACCAGTCTTCCAGCAGAGAATCACCACAGCACATCTTACAAAACGTGAAGGTGGCCCTTATTGTGTTCCTCGTCACCCTCACTAATTATATTGGCCGGGCTGCCAGGGAAGTCTCCAAAGAAGTGGCCAATGTGGGTCTCTTATGCCCAATACACTCAGGGCTGTTGATATATTCTGATTTATTGAGGGAACGAGCGGGAAGTTTTCAATGACTCAGGAACATTCCGACCGAACGGCTGAAGAGGGACAGACCAAAGTACTGAACAGCAGTTACTCGGCGACGGGCTCGATGTTTTTGCTGCAGCAAATATCGTGGGAAAAAGCCGAGATAAGCGCTGAAGACACGTGATTCAGGTACAGTATCTTCGTCACAAGGATACCCGGAGAGTTTCCCAGTTGCTTTGCAGAGAGGTAGCAAGAAGGTCCACTTAAGTATCAGCGGGGCTCTTGAGTCGAATTCCGCAGTGTATCTTTGCTCATGGAGTCACACCGTTTCAGGCAAAAAGTCACTTAGTGTGCGAACATACTCCTGAGAATGTGATATCAATTCAGAGTTTTACTTACTGTACTGCACACTGACACATTGGGGCAGCCGAACATGGTGCATCGCAGAATCATTGTAATCTTTTCCCTGCAATGGAAGCAATTCATCAGTTCGCACATATATTTGTCCGCTGGTCACCTTGCTGGAGACGACTGCTGCATGGGTTATCTGTGAAATTTCACAACTTCCACCGACAAACCTGGATCTATTCCTTTGCAATTCATTGCATCTTCTTGCAACTTATATTTGCGTCATCCTCACATAAAGCGACCAGACCTTCCGTGATTTCTCCGGAGCCAATCACGTAAATTTTGAATAGTCGCCCGGCAGTGATCCTTGTGCTACGTGATTCATTGCAGAGAGAGTCATGGTGAAATCCAGAGCGAAAGGCGTCCTGGCATGGAAGGTAGGAAAGAAGGAGGAAGAGAGAAGGAAACAGACACGGACACAAGAAGAGGGGGAGAGAGAGAGAAATACAGTGCATTCATATCATTCATATACACAAGACGAGGGGGAGAGGGAGAGAGGGGGAAAGGTTTGAGAGAGGAAAGAAATAAGGGAGAGGGAGGGAGAGTGAGAGAGAAAAGGGGAGGGAGCGATATAAGGAAAGAAAGAGAGGGACAGACTCATTGAAGTCAGGAAAACTTATCACTGAAGGGTTTCCAAGGACTTATTCCTAGTATGGGATAGCCTCATGTTTGAGGGATCAAGCAGAGCACTGTGTCAGCCATGGATAAAAATTCTCTTACTATCTCTCTCATGCTCTCCCTTTCCTCCTCTCTCTCATTCTCCTCTGTTGGGTGTGTGTGTGTGTGTGTGTGCGCGCGTGAGTGCGTGTGTGTGTGTCTGTCCATGTGTGTTGGTGTATGTGTCTGTCGGTGTGTCTGCGGGTCTGTGTGTGTGTGTCGGTGAATGTGTGTGCCGGTGTGTCTGTGTTGTGTTTGTGTGTCTTCTCCCTCACTTTGCCCTCTCCTCCATCGTCGTTTCTGTATTCTCATCACTGTGTGCGTCTCTCTCTCTTCCTCGCTCGTTCGCTTTCTCTGTCCCCCGCCTCTTTCTCTGTGAGATTCTTCCTCTCCCCTTCTTCCTTCCTTCCATCCCCATCTGATCCGCTTCTCCTGCTGCCTCTCTCTGCAACAACTGCAGTGCCTCAGGGATTGGGACGTGGCCAATTCATGTAAATGGCTCTGATGTTCACTTGAAAGATATGATTTCCAGATTCTCCGACGACGCAATATTTTATCGAAAATAAATTGCAAGACACTTCAATGACTTTAAACCGAATGAATACAGTCATGCAGCCATCTGATGGAACTGCAAGTTGCGACCGGACACAAGGAACCCATGGTGGGATGTAGATCAGTTGACCCAAAGACAAATGGAGAAAAATGTGAAAAATGCCGATATTGTTCCCATTGCAGGGAAATTAAACCAGACATATAGTTCCAATGGTAAAAGATTGCAACAACTCTGAAATGCAGCATTTGTGGTCTGCATTTGGATCACTCTGCATGGAATGTAATTGGTTCATTATTGTCAGAGGAATTGAGATGCAGGGAAAAGCTTTCGTTTGCGTGCGGTCCGGACAGTTCATTCGAATCACAAGTACCGCGTAGTAAGAAGGGAATAAAAATCTGAATGCAGAAAATAGTGTTGCAGGAACACAGAAAGTGCAAAGCTGACAAATAAAGTGCTGACTCCATGACGAGGTAAATTGGGAGATCAATAGTTTATCTTTGAGCGTATAAGTTGCCCGTTCATGGGTCTCAAAAGACGGGATGGAAGCTGTCCTTGAGTCCAGCGGTACGTGTTGTCAATCGTTCCTACCTTATGCCCGATGGGAGAGAACGGGGAAGAAGACGGGTCTTTGAAAGTGTTGGCTGCTTACTCGAGGCAGCGAATGTGTAGACGGGGTCAGAGGAGGGGAGTTTGGTTTTCGTGACGGACTGGGCTGCTTTCACAACTCTGCAATGTTCTGCTGGCTTCCGCAGAGCAGATGCTTTGCCAATCTGTGATACATCTGGAAATGATTCTTTATGTCGTGCTTCTGTTTTAACTGGTGAGGGCCATTGATGAAATACCGAATTTCCTCCTTCTGGAGAAATAGAGCTGGAGTGCGAGCTTGTCGAAAGCGTCCACGTGGCTGGAGGATGAGAAAAATGTTGCCGATACTTACACCAAGGAATTCGAAGCTGTGGACAATCAGAACCACCACAGCACTGATGCAGACAGACGTGAAGTCGATTAGCTTCAATTTTCTGACACTGAGGCAGAGGTTGTTGTGCCGCGATGCCACGAGATTTCCATCCCTTCATGGACTCCGCCTGGACATTGTTTGAGATCCGCCGCACTATGGCGCCATCTGTTATCATTTGCAAATGAAGTTAAAGAAGATTTTGACCACAGAGACCTGACGGTTGAGGGAGAATAGCAAGGTTCTGAGAACGTAGCATTTTGGGTTCCAGTGTGTGTTGAAGATGATTGAGGAGGCATTGTCCTTTGGTGTCATTCTCAGGTTTGCTGAATCTTGGTAGCCAGTGTGATATGCACTACTTTATTGATTGTGGTCTGTTTGTCAATAAGTCAGGGATCAAGTTGCGGAGGAAACGTTTAATATAACAATGAGGAGGAGTTTTGAGATGAGAGTGTTTGGAAATATGGTGTAAAGGCGGAGCTTTAGTCAGTAAATCGGAATATGACGGAGGTGACTTTGTTTCCGGATGTGCCAGATATTAATGTCGGGCCAAGGAGATGGTATCCGCCGTGGACCAGTTTCGGCGGTAGCAAAATGCAATGGGCCGATGTTGTCTGGGAGGCTGGAGTTAATCTGTGACATGACCAGCCTCTGGAAGCACTTCATGATTCTCGATGTCAGGGCGCCCCAGTCGTTAAGACACCATATCGTGTTTTCCTTGATGATACTGGTATTCATAACGCAGGTAGGAATCTCAGATTGGAGTAGGGAGATATTAAGGACTTCTGCGAATACTCCCACCAGCTGGCCGCGGGGGTTCTGAGAACAAGTCTTGCGCCACCATCGGTGCCGGTCTCTTTCCCAATTTTCCTTGTCTTTGACATGAATTAGAGACAGATCAGTGACAACAAATGGAACACAGTGATGCTAACTTTCTTATATCACAGCAAAATAAAACGAGGGGAGAGCAGAGGTTATGAATCAAAAGACAGACATTGGAAAGTGAGTGAAAAGCCACAGTGGAAGCTGCACAGACCGAGGGCGAAGAAAACTGGAATTTGGGACGAGTTCTTCGGGTGGGCGGAAACCATAAACAGCATGTAGGCTACAGATGTACCCAGCTGCAGCGGGAAAAGTCGACACCTACACAGAAGCTGGAGTTTTTGTACGATGTTTTAACTGGTTTACATCACTGTGCTCCAGATACCGCAGTAATAAACTGCAGAGTCGCTCAGCTGCAGCGATGAGATGGTCAAACTGGTGAATTTTCTTTCATTATGGAGATGGCCGGTGAAGCCGGTTTGGGCAAAATCTGCTTTATCTTCATCTCTACCTGAACCTTTTCTCAGTATGAACTCAAGTCTTGAGTCTGACCGTTGCCGGTACCAACATAAATAGTAGTTGCTCCATGTAGTATCATAGCTGCAGCTGAAAGTCACCTCCTCTCCTTCTGTCTTCACTTCTGAGGACACCGTCTGAGTGACAGAATCCCCATTACTCGGGTCTGAAAAGTAATTTTAAAAAGTAAATTATTAGCCCGACGGCTTTCACAATTCAGGTCGAAACCTCGTTGAATCAAGAAAGTAGATGAATTGTCTATTGTACAATTACCTGTCAGACAAGTTCCAAAAACAATCCAGAGGACAAGCATGCGCATTTCCGCTATAGAAGATGGGTTTGTCTGGAACCCTCGCAACTAGCTGCCGTCGCCCTTCAGAACGTTCCTGCTTTTTCCGTTTGTGCGGGTTGTGGCGTGGAGATGGTGGGCGGGGAGTGAATATTAGACCAATGGGTGCACCTTCCCTTCCCACCAGCTCCGCCCTCCATACCCCTCATACCCGCCTACTTCCCCTGATAGGACACATTCAATGTACTCTTATGAGAACGGTTCAAATTGCAGAGACCGGTTGGGGAAAGAATCAACCCTGATGAATATACCGTGGACAGGTCGGCACTGTTAACTAAGGCTGAGGACATCGCAATATCAACGAAGGTGAATTTAGCCTTCAGCGAGCACACAGACTGCCTGGTGAAATGTGATTACTGGTTGAATCTGTCTCTGAGGATCAACTCTCCACGCAACCCCCGTAGAACCGTGGCGAAGGATCAGATCCAATATTATTCTGTTGCTCGTTCCTCCCGCTGGAGGGAGACGTGGCACATAAAGTGTGACAGACAATGAGAGAGACAGAGGGGGTTAATTGTTTTTTGTGTGTGTGTGTGTGTGTGTGTGTGTGTGTGTGTGTGTGCGTGCGTGCGTGCGTGTGTGTGTCTGTGTCTGTGTCTGTGTCTGTGAAAGAGAGAGGGAGAGATAGGGAGGGAGAGAAAGACAGAGAGAGGGAGACACACACACGGAGAATGTAAATTAGAAAAATGCACACCGCTGCAAATGCTGGAAATCTAGAATAAAATGAAGAACAGCAGTTCTGGAAACACTTCGTTTGGTGGACTGCATCTTTGGAAAGAGAAGTAGCGTTCGTGTTTCAACTCCACGAGATGGCTTCATGCGTTTGGACAATAAACACAAGTGAACACCGCAGCCTGATTGGTCCAAAACAGAGTGCAAGCTCAAAAACAGAGAATGTGAGTGGAAGGAAAGAGATGAGGACGAAGGAGAGTTTGTCACAGAGGGAGAGGACGTGCGTGAGTGAGACAAAGAGAGAGGGAGAGACAGGCAGAAAGAGAGAAATATCGAGAAGCCTTTTGATTGATAAATGTACATGTACAGATCCACACGATGCTGTAAAGGGAGAAAGGCGCCCAAAAACGTGACTAATCTGGATAGTTCTGGGCTTTTTCCGACACTGTAGACTCGGAATAGCTGCCTGAAAACCGAAGTTTTCGATTATTGCATCCCGATTGTCTTCCTTTCATAGCTTTGTCTCATTAGCAAAATTTGGTATTTTGTAACAGGCACTGCCATCGCAATTATTGGTACTTGAATATCTGTGCCACACCAGCTTGACGCTCTGATCCGAAAATGTCAACCGATCCCTGTTTTAAACTGTTAAATTAACGTTTGCATTTCATCCACACAGATCATTCCTAACATGACTCTCTGCAATGTCTTACGGTCTTGGGCAGAGCAGTTGCCAAACCAAGTTGTGATGCATCTGCATCGGAAGCTTTCTGTTGCGCATCTGTAAGAACTGGTAAGAGTTATGGGGGACATGCTGAATTCCTTCGCCTTCTGAGAAAGAAGAGGGGTTGATGTGCTTCCTTGTCTACAGCGTTCACGTGGCTGCTCCAGGAAAACCTGAAGCTGTCAACTGTCTTCCCCTCAGCAGTACTGATAAAGTAAGGGCCATGTACTCCACTTGTCTGAAGTCACGACCAGCTCTTTCGTTTTGACGACTTTGAGGGAATGGTTATTGTCTTGACGCCAGGCCACTTGGCTCTCTATCTCCTTACTGTACGCCGTCTTGTCGTTGCTGGTGATCCGGCACAGTAGAGCTTTTCATTAACTTCAGGAAGGGTTCAGTGCACATGCTCCTGTCTGCATCAAAGCTGCTGAGGTCGAGAGGGTTGAGAACTTCACCTTTCCATGACTGAACAACACCCATGATGATCTGGTTCAGCCACGTGGATGCCATAGCCCAGAAAGCTCACCAGCGCCTCTGCTTCCTCAGGAGATTACAAAAAAACGATTGGACACGTCCCCTTTGACACACAACAATTTTTACCGATACACCTCAGAAAGAATCCTGTCCAGATACATCACAGCTTGGTACGGCAACTACTCTGCCCGAAACCGTAGGAAACAGCAGAAAGTAGTGGGTATACATCAGCACATTACGGAAACCAGCCTCCCCTCAATGGACGCTGTGAACACTTCTCGCTGCCTAATCAAAGACCCTACCCCTTGGACATTCTCTCTTATGCCCCTGCCATCGGGAAGAAGATACAAAGGCCTGAAAGCAGGTACCTCCTGGCTCAGGAACAGTTTAAGTCCCGCTGTTTCAAGACTATTCAGCTGTCTCCGAGCACGATAAGGTGGACTCTTGACATTAAGATCCTCGTTATGAACTTGCATCTTATCTTCCACCTACAAAGCTCATTGTCTCTAACTTTATTCGATATTCCGTTATTGTTGTACCTTACACTCCCACAACGCACTGTTGCTACGAATTGATATGTATGCATGGTATGCAAGACATGGGTTCACTGCACCTCAGTACATGTGACAATAAAAAAACATTCACCAATTTTACCGTGGAGTTTTCCGTAAACTTGCTTCTGCAGTTACAGTCAAATATGGCCACACAGTCGTAAATGTATTCGAGTGTAGATTGATGGTCTGAGGACGCAACTGAGCACAGCCTGATGCTCTGATTTTCCAAATTACGGGAGAGGAATGCAGCGGTAGGCTTCTATGATGTTCATGTTTAATGGCAGTAAGTATGGGGAATTAGTGAAAACAAACAGAGGAACAGGATGTTTTATTATTCTGAGAAGAACTGGTATTTACCATAGCGAAAGGCATGGAGGAGAGTAAGATCAGTGTATGGTATGGTGATTTTACGGCAGGTTCTTATCAAGAAGGAGGAGACGTTGGGTCTTTTGAGGAACTTTAAGTTGAATGGACAGATGGAACCTTTCCCAGGTTGTTGAAGGAGGCAAGATCGGAGACTTCTGAGACCTAAACAGAGATCTTTGTATCCTCTGTATTTACAGGCGAGATTCCACACGACTGACAAATAGTCAGTGTTGTTCCTCAGTTAAAGAAGGGAAATCAAGAAGAAAAACAAACAGGAAATTATAGACCAATGATCCTTACATCAGTGGTCGGAAAATTATTGGAGAAGATTCTCTGGGATAAGATCTACTCTCATCCCGACCTTGTGCAGGAGGGATCTTCTCTTCATTATCCATTGCGTTACTGAGGACGAAGATGATTGATGAGGGTTGGTCAGTGGACTTTGACTACATGAACCTGAGTAAAGCTCCCGGCAAAGTTTCTCATGCTCATTTGATCCAGAAGAGTAAGGTACGAGGGATCCATAGAGACTTGGTGCATTGTATTCAAAATTATCCAACACATGACGGATGAGGAATATGAGAGATTGAATCAAATGCTTAGCCCTCATCGTTGTGTGGGAGGTCCGAGGGGCGTATTGATGGTAGAAGATTGGCTGATCTATCTATCTATCTATCTATCTATCTATCTATCTATCTATCTATCTATCTATCTATCTATCTATCTATCTATCTATCTATCTATCTATCTATCTATCTATCTATCTATCTATCTATCTATCTATCTATCTATCTATCTATCTATCTATCTATCTATCTATCTATCTATCTATCTATCTATCTATCTATCTATCTATCTATCTATCTATCTATCTATCTATCTATCTATCTATCTATCTATCTATCTATCTGTCTATCTGTCTGTCTGTCTGTCTGTCTGTCTGTCTGTCTATCTATCTATCTATCTATCTATCTATCTATCTATCTATCTATCTATCTATCTATCTATCTATCTATCTATCTATCTATCTATCTATCTATCTATCTATCTATCTATCTATCTATCTATCTATCTATCTATCTATCTATCTATCTATCTATCTCTATATCACTCTCTCTCTTCACTGAGTCTTTATTTCTTCCCCTTCCCCTCCTTTCTCTGCACTCTCACGCCCGCATACATGACCATATCTCTCCTCTCTCTTCCTCTCTCACCCAATCTCACACTCTCCCGGCTCCACCGCCCCTGTTTATCACCCTCACTCTATCCATCAGAAAATCTCACGTCACCTTAATGCTCCCAGAGTCTTCATCAAAACCAAGCGATTCAACTCACACATTCCCCCTCCGTCTTCCTTTTTTCAAATTTCCAAACAAGGTAAGTTTTAACTTGATCATGAAGACGATCTCTTCAGGTGAAAGTAATGCTTCTGAACACGTGCCTCCGTTTGAATTGTTGTCCTGTTCTCCGGACTGAGAGATCTCTCTGCCGAGCGCGGCCTGCAGCTCTCGGAGTGACTCCTCCCTGCCACAATGTAACCCCATGGCACAGAGCTACACTGCAGAGCCCAAAACAACAGCCGTGGTGGTACTTAAATAAACCATTTTGCTGTCTTTCTGAAAGGAGCCGAGAACTTCTCCGAGAGCTCTGGAGACTGTGGTACTGTTCCTGAATCTGAACCATCTGCAATGCATATCTCTGCTTATCCCCACGACAGCGACTGTTCCAAACAAATATCTAGCGATCGCTGAGTAACTGCAATTCAGTATTGTGCTCTATCCTTCCTCACCGTTAGCTCCGGATGTTCTTCGGTCACTGAATCCTTCCTCTTTGTTTGAGCGACAAACCACAGGTTATATTAACAGTCTCTGGATGCATTGAACATAAGAAACTCAAACTGATGATTTTATCACAAACTCTTTGGACAACACGACACAAAGAACAAATGGCCACCGACCTGAAGGTAATTTGAAATAATATATATAATTTTTAAAGGTTAACGTTGATGTTGTCTTGTAAATCACATCAACGGCACCCTTCACTTTGTGGGAGATGCGTTTGTGTGGTTCTTTGCTGCAGCATTGATTGGAGAAACAGATCTGAACAGATGGCGTTAATTCAACCGGATCCATGCTGACGGAATGTTTCCCGTTCGTTGCTGAAACAAAACACAGAATATGTGAACACCCATGAATGCATAAAACACACAGACCACAGAGTGGCCGAATAAGCAGAGACTTACCAGGCAGTACGGCTAATATAAACAGTAAGGAACACAAGGAGCACATGCCATCCTGCTTCATGTTAAAAGACAAAACGTTTTCCAGATTTCCAGTGCAGATGACGGATATTGAAGAGGAAACACAGATCCGCGGCACCTTTCACTTTGTGAGACTGGCGGCATTTCACAAGCAGCGGATTGGCGGGTAACTCCCAGCTGAATCTCCTGGGGACCAACCAGGTCGTGTGGTGCTTTACAGCCTCTCTCTGACTACTGTCCGATATCTGACTTCTCTCTCGCTCCCTCTCTTTCTTCCCTCTCTCACCCCCTTGTTTCTCTACCTATATACCTCGCACTCTCCATCTCTCTCTCTCTCTCTCTCTCTCTCTCTCTCTCTCTCTCTCTCTCTCTCTGCGGAATCCGACACAAGAGCCTCCGTGATAGATAAATAGACCTTCTTGCTACCTTGCTGCAATGCAGCCGAGAAACTCTCCGGATATTCTCGTGACGGTACTGTTCCTCAGCCACGAATATTCAGCGCATATCTCGGCTTTTCCGGACGATGTTGACTGCAGCAAAAAAAATCAGGCCTGTCGCCGAGTAACTGCAGTTCAGTAGTATGGTCTGTCCCTCTTCAGCCGTTAGTTCGGGAGGTTCCTGGTTCGTTGAATGCTTCCCCATCGTTCCAGCAACAAACTAGAATATATGAACAGCCTACGAGTGTATTAAGCATAAGAGACCCACTTCATCAGAGACGCCCCGGGCAGCGCGGCCAATATAATCAGTGAGGGACATGAGGAAGACAACAACGGCCCCCTTCACTTTTTGTAAGATGGGCTGTGGTGGTTCTCTGCTGGAAGACAGGTTGGCGACTCAGCGCAACAAAAAGGAAAGAATATTAATCTCCTTGATAACTTTTCAATTTCTGTAATCGCGCTTCCTCACTCTCCTTCCTTCTCTGTGTGTGTGTGTGTGTGTGTGTGAGAGAGAGAGAGAGAGTGTGTGTGTGTTTGTGTGTGTCACGTAGAGAGACAGAGAGAGAGAGAGTTCGCACATACGCTCTCTGTCTGTCTGTCTCTCTCTGTCCTTCTCTCCCTTTCACTTTCACAGACAGACTCATATACGCACACACACACACACACACACACACACACACACACACACACAAACACACACACACACACACACACACACAGTGCAATAGACAATCCCTCTGTCTCACTCATTCTATGTAACTCGTTAAGTGCCGAATTAGCCCACGCCTCCGAGCAGCGCGTTTTTAATGAGGAACGACCAACACAACAAATTTGGATCCGATCCTTCGCTGCGCTTAGACGGGATTTTGGAGAGACATACTTCCCCAGAGACAGGTTGAACCAGTAATCGCATTTCTCCAGGCAGTCTGATTGCTCGCTGAAGGCCAAATTGACCGTCGTTGGAATTGCGATGTCGTCAGCCTTCGTTAATAGTGCCGAGCTGTCCCCTTTAGGTTGACCAGCGCTCATTCTTTCCCCAAAAGATCTCTGCAATTTCATTATTTTTCAATCTTTTTAGTAGTTTTCAAATTAATGTAGATTAATATATAACATCAATGTTTGTACATGTAATACAAAGAGATCAGGAGAACAATCATGGCACAGATAATCATAAAGAACAATAAAATATAAAACTGTAGATCCAACGATCTTAGTAAATGAGTATAATATAAAAGAAAGCAAAGAAAAAGATTTATTATATAAATAAAAAAAGAAAGAAGTCCCCTAATCAATAAGAAAAAATATAAACAATATATAAAACCAAACTACAATAAACGGGAATTTTTAAAAAAATACGAACAAAAAAAAACTTGACTAAAATTTCTCAGTAGAAACAGAGCAATATTATGTCGTCAACTCCGTTCCTCTAAGTTGGAAAGTTATTGAAAGTTGATCTATATCATGTGACAATGTTGAATAAATGGACTTTAAATATCTTCAAATTTAAGCGAAGTTTCAACAGTACCACACCTAATTCTTTCCAAGTTTAAATATGATATAGTTTAAGAACAATTTGAACCGTTCTCATACAAGTACATCGACTCTGTGCCACCTGGGGAATTAGGCGGGTAGGCCGGGTGTGGAGGGCGGAGCTGCTGGGGAGAGATGTGCACCTATTGGTCTGACATTCACACTCCGCCCACCATCTCCACGCCACCACCCGCACAAACGGTAGAAGCGTGAACATCCTGAAGGGCGACGATATTTGGGTGTGAGGGTCAGAAACAAACCCATCCTTTACAGCCGAAATGGGAATACTCGTCCTCTGGATTGTTTGCGGAACTTGTCTGATTGGTAATTGCGCAACAGAATATTCATCTACTTTCTTGATTCAACGTGTTTTCGACATGAATTATGAAAGCCGCCGTTGTAATCGCTTAATATTTGAAAATATTTTTCAGACCCGAGTCATGGGGATTCTGTCACTCAGACGGTGTCCTCAGAAGTGAAGACAGAAGGAGAGGAGGCGACTTTCAGCTGCAGCTATTATACTTCAGAGGACTACTACTATTTATTTTGGTACCGGCAACGGTCAGATTCAAGACCTGAGTTCATACTGAACAAATATTCAGGTGGAGATGTAGAAAAAGCAGATTTTGCCCAAACTCGGTTCACCGTCCATCTCCAGAACGAAAGAAAATTCACCAGTTTGACCATCTCATCGCTGCAGCTGAGCGACTCTGCAGTTTATTACTGCGCTTTTAGCCGCACAATGATGTAAACTAGTTAAAACCTCGTACATAAACTCCAGCTTCTGTGTAGATGTCTACGTTTCCCGCTGCAGCTGGATATATCTGCACCCTGCCTGCTGCTTGTGGTTCCCACCGCCCTGAGAACCAAATGCTTTCAGTTTCCCTCGCCCTCGGTTTCATGCAGATTACGCTCAGCTTTGACTGTCACTCACTTTCCAATGTATGTATTTTGATTCATAACCTCTGTTCTCACCTGGTTTTATATTTCTGCGATATATGAATATTTGCATCAGCTTGTCTGGCCAATATAGCAGTGACCGCTCAGCACTATTAACTACGGCAGTGAAGGACCAGATCCAAAATTGTTCTGTTGCGCGTTCCCTTTTCGTAACGAGCTGTGCGTAGACGTGGTCTAATTCGGCAAATAAACAGTCACAAAGAAGAGAGAGACAAAGGGAGCGTCGATTGTTCTCTGTGTGTTTGTGCTTGTATGTGTGTGTGTGTGTGTGTGTGTGTGTGTGTGTGTGTGGATGTGTGTGTGGGTGTGTGTGTGTGCACGAGTGTGTGTGTGTCTATGTGTATGTGTATATGTGAGTGTGTCTGTGAAAGTGAAAGGGAGAGAAAGACAGAGAGAGAGAGACAGGGAGAGAATGTAAGTTATAAGAACGCCGCCCGCTGCAAATGCAGGAAATCTCGAAGAAAAAAAACAGCGCTGCTGCAAACACTTCGTTGGGTGCACTGTATCTTAGGACGGAGAAGCAGCGTTCTTGTTGCAACTCAGTGATAGGGGTTCATGCATTTGGACAATAAACACAAGTGAACAGCGCAGCCTGATTGGTCCAAAACTGAGATTACGTACAAAAAGAGAGAACGTGAGTGGAAAGGAAGAGACGGAGGACGAAAGAGAGAGTGTGGCAGAGGGAGAGAACGAGTGTGATTGAGAGAGTGGGAGATACAGATAGAGAGAGAGACAAATAGAGAGGAATTGAGTCATATAGAGAAATGTCTTTTGACTGATAAATATACTCCTACATATCCACAGGATGGTGTAAAGGGAGAAAGACGCCCCAAAACGTGACTAATCTAGATAGTTCTGGGCTTTTTTCGAAGCAGTATACAGGGAAGAGATACCTGGATAACGAAACTTTCGATTAATGCAGCCGTTTGTTCTCGTTCGTCATCAATGTATGAGAGTGCAGATTAAGGGGCTGAGGATGCAGCGGGCAGGGTATGGAGCGGGAGACGTTTTTGCTGGTTGTGTTTAATGGCAGGATGTATGTGGGAATTAGTGAAAAGAGGAATAGAGTGTTTTATTATTCTGAGGGGAACTTTACTTGCAATTACCATGGGGAAAGACATGGAGGAGAGTGAGATCAGTGTATGGGTGCTGATTTTAAGGCAGGTCCTTATCAAGAAGGAGGAGACATTGGGTCTCTTGAGGAACGTTAAGGTGAATAAATCCCCATGGGCGGATGTACCCTTTCCCAGTTTATCAAAAGAAGCAAGATCGGAGACTTCTGATACATTAACAGAAATCTTTCTATCCTCTGAATTGAAGGCGAGGTTCCAGACGACTGAAAAATACTCAGTGTTTTTCCTCAGTTTAAAAAGGGCAAAGAAGCGAAAAATACAGGAAAATATAGACCGGTGAGCCTTACATCAGTTGTCGGGATATTACTGGAGAAGATTCTTTAAGATCAGATCTAATATCATCTCGGCTTCGTGCGGGAGGGATGTTCCCTTCATCATTTATTGTGTTTCTAAGGACGGAGATGAATGATGAGGGTTGGTCAGCGGACATTGACCACATGGACCTGAGTAAAGTTTCCAGCAAGATTCCTTGTGGCCGGCTGATCCAGAATAGTATGGTATGTAGGATCCATAGAGACTTGGTGTATTGCATTCAAAATTGGCCAATACATGACGGATGACGAAGACGAGAGACTGAATTCAAATTAGGAGCGCTAATCGTTGCGTGGAATGTCCGAGGGACGTATTGTTGGTCGAGGATTGGCTGATGTTTGAGGGGTTGGCTTATCGGAGTTTAGGTCAATGTCAGCGGTGGCTCATACTCTCTCTCTCTCTCTCTCTCTCTGTATCTATCTGTCCACTTGTGTATCTATCTATCATTCTCTATTTCTCTCTACATTGTGTCTTTATTTCTTCCCCCTTTCGCCTCCTTTATCAGATCTCTCCTCTCTCTTCCTCTCTCTTCCTCGCTCACCCCATCTCTCTCTGCCGCTCCACCGCCCCTCTCTTTATCACCCTCAATCTTTCCATCGGAGAATCTCACGTCACCTTCCTGCTCCCACTGAGTCCTCATCAAAACCAAGCGATTCAACTCACACATTCCCACTACGTCATCATTTTTTTCCCACATTTCCAAACAAGGTCAGTTTTAACTTGATCATGATGACGATCACTTCAGGTGAAAGTAATGTTTCTGAACACGTGCCTCCGTTTGAATGGTTGTCCGGTTCTCCGGAGTGAGAGATCCCTCTGGCGATCGCAGCCTTCATCTCTCGGAGTGACTCCTCCCTGCCACAGTGTAACCCCATGGGACAGAGCTCCACTGCGGAGTCCGATACCAGAGCCGAGGTTGTAGTTAAATAAACCCTCTTTTTTTCTGAAAGCAGCCGAGAACTTTTCCGGGAATTCTGGAGACGGAGGTACTGTTCTGAACCAGAACCATCTGCAGTGCATATCTCGGCTTTCCCCCACGTTAGCGACTGTACCAAACAAATATCCAGCGGTCGCTGAGTAACTGCAATTCAGTATTGTAGTCTATCCTTGCTCACCGTTCGTTCGGGATGTTCCTGGGTCACTGAATCTCTCCCATTTGCTTCTGCAACAAAACACAGAATTTTCCAACTGTCATTGGACGCATTCTTAGGAAACTCACACTGGCGATTTTATCAGAAACCTGCAGAACCAAAGGACACCAAGAACGAATTGCCACCGACCTCAAGGTAATTTGAACAAATATATATTATTTTCAGAAGGTTAAATCTGATATTGTCGTGGAAATCATATCAACTGCATCCTTCACTTTGTGGGAGATGTGTTTGTGTGGTTCTTTGATGGAGCATTGATTGGCTAATCAGATCTGAACTGATTCGGGCGCGAATCTGAAAGAGCAGTTCATATTTCTGTCTGTTTCTCGTTCTCTATCCTCACGCTCTCGTCTCCTTTTTCTATCTGTGTGTGTGTGTGTGCGTGCGTGCGTGCGTGCGTGCGTGTGTGTGTGTGTGTGTGTGTGTGCGTGCGCGTGAGAGAGAGAGAGTGAGAGAGACAGAGCGCACACATTTGGCTCATGATGCCCTCTACTGACGTCCTATACAACACCCAGGGCAGGATTTGTCCGGATCTGACATCTCCCTGCAACAGTGTGGGCTCCATGGCACAGAGATACGCTGCGGAGTCCGACAGAAGGGCATTGGAGATATTTAAATGAACACTGTTGTGATCCTTCTACATCTCCCCGGACAAAACTGTCCGGACACTCTGGAGACCGTTCTATCTTTCTCGAGATGTACGTCTTCACCCAACATTTTGGAGCTGCCCCGCAATGCTGAATGTACCCAAAAAGGTTTGCATTCTCTTTCGAGTCCAATTCAGTATTATTTTCTGTCCTTCCATAACCGTTAATTCAACCGGATCCTGGCTGACCGGAACTTTCCCGTTCGTTGCTGAAACAAAACACAGAATATGTGAACACCCAGGAGTACATTATACACACAGACACGCCGAATAAGTAGATACTTACTAGGAAGCACGGCTAATATTATCAGTAAGGAACACAGCGACCTCATGCCATCTGTCGTCATGTTAAAAGGGAATCTGTTTCCCAGATTTTCACCGGAGATGACGGATATTGAAGCGAAAGCACAGATCCGCGGCACCTTTTCCTTTTTGAGACCGGTGGCACTTCGCAAGCAGAGGATTGGCGGTTAGGTCCGTGCTGAGGTTCCTGGTGTCCAACCATATTGTGTGGTACTTTACAGACTGTCTCTGACTACTGTTCGATATCTGTCTTCTCTCTCTCTCCCTTTCTTTCTTCCCGCTCTCAACGCCTTGACTCTCAACTATATACCTCGCACTCTCTATCTCTCTCCCCGTCTCTCTCCCTCTCTTTCTCTTTCTCTATCTCCCTTTTTCTCTCTCTCTCCCTCTCTCTCTCTCTCCCTCTCTCTCTCTTTCTCTCTCTCTGCGGAATCCGACAGAAGAACTCGGTGATACTGAAGTGGACCTTCTTGCAACCTTTCGGCAAAGCAGCCGAGAAACTCTCCGGGTATTCTTGTGACGGTCATACTGTTTCTGAGCCACGTATCTTGGCTATTCCCACGATATTGACTGCAGCAAAAAAAAATCGAGCCTGTCGACAAGTAAGTGCATTCAGTATTATGGTCTGACCCTTTTCAGTGTTAGTTCGGCAGGATACTGTGCAACTGAATGTTTCCCCCCCGTTCCAGCAACAAACCAGAATATATGAATAACCTACGAGTGTACTTCGCATAAGAGACCCATTTCATTAGAGACGCCCCGGCCAGCACGGCCAATATAATTAGTGAGGGACATGAGGTAGACAACAACGGCCTGCTTTACCTTTTGGAAGATGGGCTGTGGTGGTTCTCTGTTGGAGGACTGGATGGCAAATGAGAACTGAGCAGATCAGGGAACACAAAGAAAGAATATTAATCTCCCTGCTTGCTTTTCAATTTCTGTAATCACGCACCCTCTTTCTCTTTCTTTCTCTGTGTGTGTGTGTGTGTGTGTGTGTGTGTGTGTGTGTGTGTGAAGTAGAGAGAATGAGAGACCACACTGTCTCTCTCTCTATCTCTCTCTTTTATTCTCCCTCTCACTTTAACCGATACACTCACACACACACAGACACAGACAGACAGACAGAGAGGCAGACAGACAGACAGACAGACAGACACACACGCACACACACACACACACACACACACACCAATCCACCCTCCCTCTGTCTCTCTTATTAGCTGTTACTCTTTATGTGCCGAATAAGCCCACGCCTCCGGGCAGCGGGATTTGAATGAGGAACTAACAACAGAACAATTTTGGATCTGATCCTTCGCTGCTGTTGGACGGGAGTCGCGGGGAGAGTTACATTCTCAGAGACAGATTGAACCAGTAATCCAATTTCACCAGACACCAGGTCAATTTAGTTATACGTGCCTAGCTGTCCCTGTTATATTGACCACGGGTGATTCATTCCCCATCCGGTCTCTGGATTTTGAACCGTTCTCGTAAAAGTAAATCGACTGTGTCGCATGTGGCGAAGTAGGCGGGTAGGCGGGGTTTGGGGGGCGGAGCTGGTGGGGAGAGGTAGTACACTCATTGGTCTGACATTCACTACCCGCCCACCACCTCCAAGCCAGCACCCGCACAAACCGTAGAAGCAGGAACATCCTGAAGGGTGACGGCAGTTGGGTGTGAGGGTGTTGAACAAACCCATCCTTTACAGCCGAAATGCGAATACTCGTCCTCTGGGTTGTTTGTGGAACTTGTCTGATAGGTAATTGCGCCACAGGCAATTCATCAACAATTTTGATTCAACGGGGTTTCGACATGAATTCTGAAAGCCGTCGGTCTAATATTTAACTACTTGAATCTATTTTTCAGACCCGAGTCATGGAGATTCTGTCACTCAGACGGTGTCCTCAGAAGTGAAGACATAAGGAGAGGAGGTGACTTTCAGCTGCAGCTATGCTACCACAAGGAGCAGCTACTATTTGCATTGGTAGCGCCAAAAGTTAGACTCAAGACTTGAGTTCATACTGAGAAAATATTCAGGTGGAATTGTACGTAAATCAGATTTTGCCCAAAACCGCTTCACCGCCCATCTCCAGAAGGAAAGCAAATTCACCAGCTTGACCATCTCATCGCTGCAGCTGAGCGACTCTGGAGTTTATTACTGCGGCTTACGAAGCACAGTGATGTAAACCAGTTAAACCTTCGTACAAAAACTCCAGCTTCTGTGTAGTTGTCTACTTTGCCCGCTGCAGCTGGATACATCTGCACCCTGCGTGCTGCTTGTGGTTTCCCGCCACCCTGAGAACCCCTCCCAAATTCTTTTTGTTTCCCTCTCCCTCGGCCTGTGCAGCTTCCACTGCGGCTTTTCAGTCATTCACTTTCCAACGGCTGTCTTTTGATTCATAACCTCTGCTCTCCCCTCGTTTTGCTTTTGTGGGATATATGAATTTTTGCTTCAGCTGGCCGCCGCCTTCCATTCGCAGCCCAGTCCGTCACTCAAACCATCCTCCCCTCCACTGACTCCGCCTACATCTCCGGCTGCCGCGGGTAGGCAGCCAACATTTTCAAAGACCCGTCTTCCTCCCCATCCCATCACATCGCGCGTAAGGTAGAAGAGATTGACGACACTTACCGCTGGACTCGAGGACAGATTCCATCCCATCTTTCTGCCAACCGTCTTTTTTTTTCCATTTTGCTAAGCGAATGTACTTGTGATTCGAGTGACAGTACGCAAACGAAAGCTTTTCCCTGCTCTTGGTATCCGTGACCAGAATGAACCAATTACTTCACATGCAGAGTGACCCAAATGGAGAACACGATCTTGCTGCATTCCACAGTTGTTGTAATCTTGGTTTAATTTCTCTGAAATAGGAACACATTCGGAGTTTTCACGTTTTTCTGTATTTGTCTTTTCTTTCTTTCTTTCTTTAAACAATATATCAAACCAAACTAAGCTAAAGAAAAAAAAACAGAAGAAAAAACTGGACTAAAATCTCCCATTAGAAACAGAGCAATATTACGTCGTCAACTCCGTTCCTCTAAATTGAAAGGTTATTACAAGGGGATCTATATCATGTGAAAATATTGAATAAATGGACTCCAAACTTCCGCAAATTTAAGCGAAGGATCAACAGTATCACTCCTAATTTGTTCCAAGTTTAAACATGATAGAGTTTGAGAGAACCATTGCAAAGTAGCTGGGGGTATTGGATCCTTCCATTTAAGCAAAATGGATCGTTTGGCCATTAATGTAACAAAGGCGATCATATGGTTGGCGGAGGCAGAGAGATTGCCATTCTATCCTTGGTAAACCAAAAATTGCAGTGATAGGATGAGGTTGTCAATCAATCTTCAATACATTTGAACTGATGTTAAAAATATCTTTCCAATATTTTTCCAAAAGAGGACAGGACAAAAACATATGTGTCAAAGAAGCCACATTCGATTTACATATGTCAGATATAGGATTTATATGTTGATAGTCCTTTTGTCTTTTCGTCAACCGATCTACATCCTAGCATGGGTTCCTTTTGTCCGGTCACAATTTAGGGTTCCATCTGATACCTCCGTACCGGTTTAAATTCAGTGCAGTCTCTTGCAGTTTACGTTCCTACAATATTGCGTCGTCGGGGCATCTGCAAACTTGACCTTTCAAGTGAAGATCGGAGCTATTTATAGAAATAGTGGGAAGTTGGCCACGTACCGATCCCTGTGGCACTGCAGTTGTTGCAGCCACAGACAGCGGGAGAAGCAGAGCAGCCAGGGATGGAAGGAAGGAAGAAGGGGAGAGAAAGAAGCTGACAAAGACACAGGAAGGGGGACGGAGAAAGAGAGAGAGAGGGAGAGAGATTGACCAACACAGTGATGAGAATACACAAACAAAGATGGGGAAGAGGGCAAAGTGAGAGAGGACACACACACACACACACACACACACACACACACACACACACACACACACACACACACACACACACACACAGACGCTCATTCTACAAGGGAGAATATGAGAGAGGGAGAGAGAGCTGAGGAGGGAGAGAGGATGAGAGAGAGAGAGAGATAGTAAGAGAATTTTTAAGCATGGCTGACACAGTGCTGTGGTTGAGCTCTCAAAGGTGAGCCAATGTCAGACCAGGAATAAGAACTTGGGATCCCATACAATGATGAACCCACGCCGACACACACAGCGCGGGCGCGCCCCTGAACACACACACTCACACACACAGACACACACAGACACACACAGACACACACAGACACACACACACACACACACACACATACATACACACAGAAAGAACGAAATAGAGGGAGCGACAGGACAGAAATTGAAAAGCAAGCAAGGAGATGAAGATACCTTCCATTTGTTACACTGATCTGCACAGTTAGGATTCTCCAACCAGTCTTCCAGCAGAGAACCAGCACAGCCTATCTTCCAATGAGTGAAGGGGGTCGTTGTCGTGTTCCTCATGTCCCACACAAATTATATTTTCCGGGCTACCCGGGGTGTCTCTGATAAAGTGGCCAGTGTAAGTCTGTTATGCCTAATGCACTTGAAGGTTGTTCATATATTTTGGTTTGTTGCGGGAACGAGGGGGAAACTTTCAATGATCCAGGAACCTCCTGAACTAACGGCTGAAGAAGGACATACCATAATAATGAACGGCAGTTCCTCGGCGACAGCTCCGATTGTTTTTTTGCTGCATTCAATATCGTGGAGAAATGTCGAGAGACGTGGCTCAGAAAGAATATCTCCATCAGGAGAATACCCGGTGAGTTTCTTGGCTGCTTTGAAGAAAGTTCGCGGGAAGGTCCACTTAAGTATCACCGGGCCTCTTGTGTCGGATTCCGCAGTGTATCTTTGCGCATGGAGTCACATTGTTGCAGAGAAAACGTCACTCAGATTGCGCTGGCCAGGGAGCTCACATACAACATAGGAGGTGACATCAATCCAGAGTTTTTCTTACGATACTGCACACTGATACGTTTGAGCAGCCGATCATGGTGCATCGCAGATTTTATTGTAATATTTTACCTACAATGGAAACAATTTATCAGTTTACACGTAAATTTGTCCACTCCATCTTGCTTCAGAGCAATGTTGCATGGGTTATCTCTGTAATTTCACAACTTCCACGGAAAAACCTGTATCTATTCCTTTCCAATTCATTGCACCTTATTGCAACTGATCTTTTTGCGTCATCGTCACGTTTAGCAACCAGACCTTCCGTGATTTCACCGGAGCCATTCACATAAATTTTGAATAGTTCTGCCGGCAGTGATCCTTGTGACACATCACTCGTTGCTGAGAGCGGCATGGTGAAAAACAGAGCGAAGAGAGGGCTGGCATGGAAGGAAGGAAAGAAGGAGGAAGGGAGAAGGAAACAGACATGGAAACAAGTGAAAGGGAGAGAGAGAGTTGGAGAAAGGGTGGGAGAGGCAAGGGACGTGAGGGAGAGAGAGCGGGAAGAGACGAAGGGGGTCACAGAGGAAAGAAAGAGAGGGAGAGAGAGAGAAGGCAGGTATAGAACAGTAGTCAGAGGGAAGCTGTAAACCACCACACAATCTGTTTGGTCCCCAGAAGCTTGAGCTCTGAATTACCCGCCAATCCTCCGCCAGTGAAACGCCACCAGTCCCACAAAGTAAAATGTTCCTCTTCAATATCCGTCATCAGCGGTGAAAATCTGGAAGATAATGTGCCTTTTAACATGAAGAAAGATGGCCTGTGTTCCCTGTGTTGTGTGTTGCTTACTGATTATATTAGTCGTGATGCCTGGTGAGTCTCTACTAAAACAGTCAGTCAGCGTTCTGTGGGTTTAGTGCACCCTTGTGTGTTCATATATGCTGTGTTTCGTTTAAGCAACGAGCGGGAAATAATCGGTCAGCCAGGATCCTATTGAATTAACGGTTGAGAAAGGACAGACCATAATACTGAATTGTACTTACTGGAAAACGAATCAAACCTTTTTTTTGGTACATTCAGCATTGCGGGAAATCTCCAAAATATTTGCTGTGGATATATATCTCGAAAAAGATAGAACGGTCTCCAGAATCTCCGGACAGATTTTCCGCGGAGATGCAGAAGGATCACAACAGTATTTATTGAAGTATCTCCACGGCACTTGTGTCAGACTTTGCCATGTATCTCTGTGCTATGGAGCCCACACTGTTGCAGGGAGATGTCGGATCCGGACAAAATCCTGCCCTGGCTGTTGCAAAGGTCCGTCAGTACAGGGCGTCTTTAGCCAAATGTGTGTGTTATCTCTCTCTCTCGCTCTCACACACACGCACACACGCATGCACACAAACACACATGCACGCACACGCACACACACAGATAAAAGAGAGAAGTAGAGCGCGAAGATAGAGATCGAGCAGACAGAAAGATGAACTGATGCTTTTGATTCATGCCCGAATCTGTTCCGAACTGATTACCCAATCAATCCTCCAGCAAAGAACCACACAAACCCATCTTCCACAAAGTGAAGGGTGCCGTTGATGTGATTTACACGCCAATATCAGCGTTAACCTGTTGAAAATAAGTAAACTATATTTGTTCAAATTCCCTTCAGTTCGGATGTCATTTGTTTTGTGTCGTTTTGTCCAGCGAGTTTCTGATAAAATCGCCAGTGTGCGTTTCTTGTGCTCAATGCATCCAAAGACTGTTAATATATTCTGTGTTTTGTTGCGGAAACAAATGGGAAAGATTCAGTGACCCAGGAACATCCCGAACAAACGATTAGGAAGGATAGACTACAATTCAGTAGAATTGCAGTCACTCAGCTACGGCTGGATATCTGCTTGGTAGAGTCGGGGGCATGTGTAAAGAATCATTACTTTCACCTGAAGAGGTGGTCATCACGATCAAGTTAAAAATGACTTTGTATATTGAGAAAAAAAGGAAGACGGAGAGAGAATGTGTCAGTTGAATCGCTTGGCGTTGATAAAGACTCAGTGGGAGAAGGAAGGTGGCGTGAGATCTTCAGATGGATACACTGAGCGTGGTAAAGATAGAGAATGGGGTGGAGCGGAGAGAAAGAGATCGATGGGGTGAGAGAGGGAAAGACAGAAGAGAGATATGACGATGGATGCGGGAGTGATAGAAAAGAAAAAAGAGGGGAAGAGGAAGACAGAAAGAGAGAGCGATGGATAGATAGTGATGGATGCACAGAGATCGACAGATACATATATAGACAGACAGACAAATAGATAGATAGAGATATAGAGATGATAGACAGACAGACAGTAGACACACACACACACACACACACACACACACACACACACACACACACACACACACACACACACACACACACACACACACATATAGATGGATAGATAGATACATAGATAGATAGAGATGGAGAGATAGATAGATTGAGTACATGAGCCACAGCTGACATTGATCTAAGCTCTGACAGGCCAAGGTCTCAAACATCGCAGCCATCCTCTACCAACAATACCTCCCTCGGACCTCCGAGACAAAGATTGAGCGCTTCTCATTTAAACTCAACCCCTCGTTTTCGTCATCCGTCATGTATTGGCCATTTTGAATGCAAAACACCAAGTCTCTATGGCTCGCACGTGCCTTAATCTTCTGAATCTGCCTCCCACCAGGAACCTTGCTGGGAAATTTACTCAGGTCCATGTTGTCAATGTCCGCTGACCAACCCTCATCATTCATCTACGTCCTTAGAACCTCAACGAATGATGAAGGGAAGACCCCTCCCACACGAAGCCATGATCAGAGTAGATCCTATCCCAAAGAATCTTCTCAAATAAATTCCAGACCACTGATGTAAGGCTCAATGGTGTATATTTTTTGTACTTTTCTCTGTGCAGAGAAATATTGTCTTGTATTCCATTCCTACATGTCAATTCATTACAATAGGGCGTTGAGGCAGTGCAAGGTAATCAATAACAGAATATTGTATAATGTGTTATAGTTACCGACAAACAGCAGTGTAGGTGGACAATAAGATGCAAGGTCATAACGAGGATCTTAATGAGGTCAAGGTACATCTTACCGTACATGGGGACTGTTCAATAGTCTTATAGCAGCGGGATAGAAGCTGCCCTTGAACATGGTGGTGCGTGCTTTCAGGCTTTTGCAACTTCTGCCCGATGCGAGGGGGTAAGATACAACATCCAGGGGGTGGAGTCTTTGATTATGCTGTCTGCTTCACCGAGGCAGCGAGAAGTGTAGACAGAGTCCATTGAGGGGAGGATGGTTTCCGTAATGTGATGAGGTGTGCCCACAACTCTTTGCAGTTTCTTACGGTCTCGGGCAGAGCATATGCAGTGATACAGCTGGATAGGATGATTTCTGTGGTGCATCGATAAAATTCGGTGAGGGTCAAAGTGGACGTGTCCAATTTATATAGCCCCCTGAGGAAGTAGAGGAGTTGGTGACCATTTACGGGCATGGCATCCACGTGGTTGGACCAGGACAGGCAATTGGTGTTGTTCTGTCCTGGAAAATTGAAGCTCCCAACCCTCCTGACCTCAGCACCGTTGATTTTAACAGGATCATGTGCACTGCATCCTTCCTGATCTCAATGACCAGCTCTAGACGACCGGATCTCAAACAATAATAACACGGCGTACAGGAAGGAGATAGAGAGCCGAGTGGCACTGTGTCAGGACAAAAAGACAACACGTGTCGTCAAAACCAAGGATCTGCTCTTGACTTCAGAGAAATGGAGTACATAGCTCCTTCTTCATCGGTGGTGCTGAGGTGGAGACAGTTGACAGCTTCAGGTTGTCCTGGAACAGCCACGTGGACGCTGCACACGAGGAAGCGCATCAAGCTCTCTACTTCCTCAGAAGGCGAAGGAATTCAGCATGTCCCCGATGAGTCATACCAATTCTTACAGATGCGCAATAGAAAGCCTCCGATCCAGATGCATCACAATTTGGCTTAGCACATGCTCTGCCGAAGAACGCAAAAGGCTGCAATAATCGAACGTTTCGCCATCCAGGTAGCTATTCCTAGCCTACAGCATCGAAAAAAGCCCAGAAATATCCAGAATGGTCACGTTTTCGGGCGTCTTTCTCCCTTCGCACCATCGTGTAGATATGTACAAGTATATTTATCAGTCAAAAGATATTTCACTATTTAACCCAATTCCTCTCTATTTCTCTCTCTCTCTCTCTCTCTCTCCATGTCTGTCTCCCTCTCTCTCTCTCTCTCTCTCTCTTTCTCTCTCTCTCAATCACACACGTTCTCTCCCTCTGTCCCACCATTCTATCGCCCTCCGTCTCTTTATTTCCACGCACATTCTCTCTTTTTGTTCATCCTCACAGTTTTGGACCAATCAGGTTGCAGTGCTCACTTCTGTGTAATGTCCAAATGCATGAAGCCATTTATGGAGTTTCAACATGAACGCAGCTTTATCTTCCAAAGATGCAGTGCACCCGATGAAGTGTTTCCAGCAGCGCTGTTATTTATTTTCTTTCAGATTTCCTGTAGTTGCAGCGGGTGGCGTTCTTTTAATTTTAATTCCCTCCCTGTCTCTCTCTCTCTGTCTTTCTCTCCCTTTCATTTTCATAGACACACTCACATATACGCAAACACACAGACACACACACACTCGCACACGCAGACAAATACACACGCACACACGCACAAACACAGAGAAAATCGACCCTCCGTCTGACTCTCTCATTCTCTGTGACTCTTTATTTGCCGAATTAGCCCACGTCTCCACAAAGCGCTTTACATCAGGGGACTCGCAACAGAATAATTTTGGATCTGATCCTTCGCTGCGGTTCGACCGGCGTTGGGAGGACAGTTAAGGCCTCCGAGAGAGATTGAACCGGTAATCAAAATTTCACCAGGCAGTCTATGTGCACTGTGAAGGCTAAATTGGCCAACGTTGGTATTGCGATGTCATCAGCCTCAGTGAATAGCAGAGCTGACCCCGTTATATTCACCAGGGTTGAATCTATCCCCACCCAGTCTCTGCAAGTTGAAGCCTTCTCCTGCAAATATATCGACTGTCTGGGGAGGTAGCCGGGTTGGAGGGGTGTGGAGGGCGGTGCTGGTGGAGGAGGTAGTCCACCCATTGGTCAGACAGTCACTTCCCATCCAACGACTCCACGTCACCACCCGCACAAACAGTAGAAGCGGGAACATCCTGAAGGGCTGCGGCAGTTGTGTGTGAGAGTTTTAAACAGGCCCATCCTTCACAGCCGAAATGCGAATACTCGTCCTCTGGATTGTTTGTGGAACTTGTCTGATAGGTGCTTGCGCAACACACAATTCATCAACTTTCTTGAATCAACGATGTTTCGACCTGAATTGTGAAAGCCGTCGGTCTAATCTCTTACTATTTGAAAATATTTTTCAGACCCGAGTCATGGAGATTCTGTCATTCAGACGGTGTCCTCAGAAGTGAGGACAGAAGGAGAGGAGGTGACCTTCAGCTGCAGCTATGATACTACAGAAAGAGGCTACTCTTTAGTTTGGTACCGGCAACAGTCAGACTCAAAACTTGAGTTCATACTGAGCAAAAGTTCAGGTGGAGTTGAAGATAAAGCAGATTTTGCCCAAACCCGCTTCAGCGGCCATCTCCAGAAGGAAAGAAAATTCACTAGTTTGACAATATCATCGCTGCAGCTGAGAGACACTGCAGTTTATTACTGCGCCTTAGGAAGCACAGTGATGTAAACCAGTTAAACCCTCACACAAAAACTCCAACTTCTGTGTAGATGTCGACTTTTCCCTCTGCAGCTGGATATATTAGCGCTCTGTATGCTGTTTGTGGTGTCCCGCCACCCTGAGAACTCACCCCAAATTCTTTCAGTTTCCCTCGCCCTCGGTCTGTGCAGCTTCCGCGGTAGCTTTTCAGTCACTCAGTTTCCAATGTCTGTCATTTGATTCATAACCTCTGGTCTCCCCTGGTTTTACTTCTCTGGGATATATGAATGTTTGCATCAGCTTTCCTCCGTTTGCCTTTCGCGCTCAGTTGTCTGTTTCCAATTCAAGTCACAGACATTGAACCTGGAGAAACTGACCGGCCGTGATGGAGTCCCCGGCCTTGTTCTCAGAACCTGCGCGGAGCAGCTGGTGGTAATTTAAGAAGTCCGTAAAATCTCCCTACTCCAATCTGAGATTTCTACCTACGTTAAGAAGATAGCATCAATAAGGAGAACAAATCATGGTATCATAACTACTGGGGCGCGGTCACTCTGACATCGAGAATCATGAAGTGCTTCGAGATGTTGTTGATATCACACGTTAACTCCAACGTCCCAGACCACCTCGACCCACTACATTTTGCTACCGCCGAACCTGGACACGGCTGATGCCAACTTCCTGCTCCTGCATTAATACCTGGAAGATCAGGACAGAGGGCGAAGCAGAGTAGACAGGCGTGGAAGGAAGGAAGAAGGGGAGAGAGAGAAGCTGACAGAGACAGCCAGGCGGACGGAGAAAGAGAAGAAGCGAGGAAGAGAGAGTGACGAACGCACTGATGAGAATGTATCAACGCAGAAAGGAGATGGCAAAGTGAGGGAGAAGACACACAAATACAGACAGACACACACACCTACACACACACAGAAACACAGACACACAGACACACTCAACAAGGGAGCATGAGAGAGAGGGGGAAATGGAGAGGATGAAGGAGAAAGAGAGGGAGGGAGAGAAAGAAAAAGAATTTTTAGCTACTGCTGACACAGTTCGGTGCTTGAGCTCTCAAACATGAGCCAGTCTCATACCAGGAAGAGATTCCTGGGAATCCATACATTGATAAACGTTGCTGACTTGAAGTTAAGAGAGACAGATTGAAAGAGAGAGAATAGTACAGGTCGGTGAACAGCCAGACTTGGAATCTGAACCACATCACATTCTGATTTTTTCCTGGTTGGTGCAGTTTTGTATTAAAACCTGACAGTTATGTGTTAACACTCTCTCTCTCTTTCACACATACGCACGCGCACACACACACACACACAAACACACACACACACACACACACACACAGACACACACGCAGACACATACTCACGCACGCGCACACAGACACACACACACAGACACACACACAGACACACACATACAGGCACACACGCACACACATACTCACGCACGCGCACACAGACACACACACAGACACACACACACAGACACACACACACACAGACACACACACACACACAGACACACACACAGACACACACATACAGGCACACACGCACACACATACTCACGCACGCGCACAGACACACACACAGAGACACACACACATAGACACACACACAGACACACACACAGACACACACATACAGGCACACACGCACACACATACTCACGCACGCGCACACAGACACACAGACACACAGACACACAGACACACACACACACACACACACACACACACACACACACACACACACACACACAGAAAGAACGAAAGAGAGGGAGCGAGAGGACAGAAATTGAAAACCAAGCAAGGAGATGAATATTCTTTCTTTCTGTTGCACTGATCCGCAAAGTTCTAAATCGCCAACCCGTCTTCTAGCAGAGAATCACCACAGCCCATCTTACAAAAAGTGAAGCTGGCCCTTGTTGTGTTCCTCATGTCCTTGACTAATACAGTATATTGGCCAGGCTAACAGGGTAGTCTCCAATAAAGTATCCAGAATGGGATACTCGGAGGCTCTTGATATATTCGAGTTGTTGCGGGAACGAGGGGGAAACATCCAATGACCCAGGGACAGCCTGTAATACTCGGCGACTTTTTAGACTTTATTTGCTGCAGCAATATCATTGGGAAAAGCCGAGACATGTGCTGAAGACGCGTCGCTCAGGAACAATATCTCCGTCACGAGAATACCCGGAGAGTTTCTCGACTGCTTTACAGAAACGTAGCAGCAAAATCCACTTAATTATCACTGGGGCTCTCGTGTCGGATTCCGCAGGGTAGCTTTGCTCTGGGGTCACTCTGTTGCTGGGAAAAATTTACAGAGCGCCCTCGCCAGGGTGCGCACAGACCCCGGAGGACGTGACATCAATTCAGAGTTTTACTTACTGTAGTGCACACTGACAGGTTTGGGCAGACGATCATGGCGCATCGCAGAGTTATTGTAATCTTTTACCTGCAATGGAAACAATTCAACAGTTCGCACATAAATTTGTCCACTCGTTTCCTTAACTGCAGAGAACTGCTGCATGGGTTATCTCTAATTTCACAACTTCCACCAACGAACCTGTATCTATTGAGCTGAAATTCATTGCATCTTCTTGCAACTTATTTTTGCGTCATCCTCACATTTAGCAACAAGATCTTCCGTGATTTCGCCGGAGCCATTCACATAAATCCTGAATAGTTCGCCCGACAGTGATCGTTGTGAGTCATGACTCGGTGCAGAGAGAGACATGGTGAAAAACAGAGCGAAGGGCTGACCAGCATGGAAGGAAGGAAAGAAGGAGGAATAGAAGGAAACAGACACAGAAACAAGAAAGAGGGAGCGAGAGAGGGAGAGAGATATACATAGAGAAGGGGGTGATGGAGGTAAGGGAGAGAGAGCGAGTTTGAAAGAGGAAATAAATATTGGGAGAGAGAGAGAGAGAGGGAGGGAGTTAACGATATAAGGAAAGAAGGAGAGGGAGAAACAAATTCAAGTCAGGAAAACTTGTCACTGTGTGCGTTCCCAAGGACATTCCTTGTATGGGATTGGCTCATGAGCGAGGGCTCAAGCACAGCACTGTGTCAGTCATGGCGAAAAATCCTCTCTCTCTCTCTCTCATCCTCTCTCTTTCACCCTCAATCTCCACTTTTGTCTGTCTGTGTGTGTGTGTGTGTGTGTGTTGGTGTATGTGTGTGTCGGTGTGTCTGTGACTGTGTGTGTTTGTGTGTCTTCTCTCTAACTTTCCCCTCTCCTCCATTTGGTTTTGTGTATTCTCATCACTGTGTGGGTCTCTCTCTCTCTCTCTCTTTCTCTTTCTCTGTCCCCCTGCCTGTATCCTTGTCAGCTTCATTCTCTCCCCTTCTTCCTTTCATCTATCCCTGTGTGCTCTACTTCTCCCGCTGTCTCTGGCTGCAGCAACTGCAGTGCCGCAGGGATCGTGACGTGGGCAACTTGGAAAATTTATATTTCATAGCTCCGATGTCTCCTTGGAAGTTCTGGTTTCCAGATGCCCCGACGACGCACTATTGTATGGAACGTAAATTGCAAGAGGATGCAGTGAATTTAAACCGAATGAATGTAGGTATGTAGGCATCAGAGAGAACGGTAAGTTGTGACCGGACACAAGGAACCCATGGTGGGATGTTCCTCGGTTGAGGAAAAGACAAAGGAGGAAAAATGTGAAAATTCCGAACCTGTTCCCTTTGCAGAGAAATTAAACCAAACATATTTTTGAAATGGCGAAAGATTACAACCACTCTGAAATTCATCAAGATCGGGGTCTCCATTTGCGTCACCCTGCATGGAAATTAATTGGTTCATTCTTGTCACAGATACCTAGATGCAGGGAAAAGCTTTCGTTTGCGTGCTGTCCAGACAGATCATTCGAATCACAAGTACATTCGCTTCGCAAAAAAGGGAAAAAACTGAATGCAGAAAATAATGTTGCAGTAACAGAGTAAGCGCAGGGCTGAGAAATGAAGTGCTGACTCCATGACGAGGTACATTGGGAGATCAATCATTCATCTTTGAGCGTATAAGTTTTACGATCAAGAGTCTTAAAACAGCGGGATGGAAGCGGTCCTTGAGTCTAGCTGTGCGTCTTATCAATCGTTTCAACATTGGCCCGATGGGATGACATGAGGAAGGAGAGAAGTCCCTGAAAATGCTGGATGCTTTCCCGAGGCAGCGTGAAGTGGAGACGGAATCAATGGAGGGGAAGATGGTTTCCGTGAAGGTCTGGGCTGCGATCACAACTGTGTAATTACTTACGGGCTTGGGCAGAGCAGTTGCAATGCCAATCTATGATGCATCCCGATAGGATGCTCTCTATAGGGCCTCTGTATGAACTGGTGAGGGTAATCGGTGACATGCCGAATTTGCTTAGTCTTCTGGAGGAGTAGAGGCGTTCGTGTGCTATCTTCTCCAACGCCTTCACGTGGCTGGAGCAGGAAAAAATGTTGCCGATACTTACAGCAAGGAACTTGAAGCACTGAACAATCTGCACCACATCAGCACTGATACAGACGGGCGTGAATTCGATAAGCTTCTTTTTTTTCTGACACTGTTGTTGCCTTGAATCTCCATCTCCTTCATGTGTGTGCTGGGGATTGAAGAGGGGCTGTCGCTTACCCTTACTGATTGTGGTCTGTTGGTCAAAAAGTCAAGGATCCAGTTGCGGAGGAAGGAGGTTGCAGACACCAATGTCTAGGAGTTTGGAGATGAGTGCGTTTGGCATTATGGGGATCTTTAGTGAATAAGAAGGAGTCAATAAGACTAGTAAGCCCCAGTCGTTAAGACACCATGCCTTGTTCTCCTTGATGATACTGGTCTCCTTAACGCAGGTGTGAATCTCAGATTGGAGCAGAGTGATGTGCAGGACTTCTGCGAATTCTCCCACCAGCTCGCCCACGCAGGTTTTGAGAACCTGGCCGGCGAGTCCATCGGCGCCCGTCACTTCCCTCACGTTCGATGTCTGTAACTTGAATTGGAAACAGACCAGTGAAAACAAATGGAAAACAGCGATGCTGACTTTCTTATATCCCAGAAACATAAAGCCAGGGAAGAGCAGAGGTTATGAATTAAAAGGTAGACATTGCAAAGTGAGTGACAGTAAAGCCGCAGCAGAAACTGCACAGACCGAGGGCGAGGGAAATGGAAAGAATTTATGACGAGTTCTCAGGGCGGCGGATAACCACAAACAGGGTGCAGATGTATCCGCAGGGTGCAGATGTATCCAGCTGCAGCGGGTAAAGTCGACGTCTGCACAGAAGCTGGAGTTTTTGTAGGAGGGTTTAACTGGTTTACATCACTGTGCGGGCGAACGTGCAGTAATAAACTGCAGAATCGCTCAGCTGCAGCGATGTGATGGTCAATCTGGTGAATTTTCCTTCCTTCTGTAGATGGCCAGTGAAGCGAGTTTGGGCAAAATCTGCTTTATCTTCAGCTCCACTTGAACTTTTGCGCAGTATGAACTCAGGTCTTGAGTCTGACCGTTCCCGGTACCAAAATAAGTAGTAGTAGCTCTCTGTAGTATCATAGGTGCAGCTGAAAGTCACCTCCCCTCCTGCCTTCACTTCTGAGGACACCGTCTGAGTGACGGAATCTCCATGACTCCGGTCTGCAACATATTTTCAAATAGTAAGAGATTAGATCGAAGGCTTTCACAATTCAAGTTGAAACCACGGTGAATCAAGAAAGTAGCTGAATTGTTTGTTGCGCAATTACCTGTCAGACAAGTTACACACACAATCCAGAGGAAGAGTAGTCGCATTTCGGCTGTAACGGATGCGTTTGTTCATAACCCTCACAACCAACTGCCGTCGCCCTTCAGGATGTTCCCACTTCTACGGTTTATGCGGGTGATGGCGTGGAGATGGTGGTCGGGGAGTGAATCTCAGACCAATGGGTGCACAACTTCTCTCCACTTGCTCGGCCCCGCCTACCCGTCTACTTGCTGGGTGGGGGGGGGGGGGACACAGTCGATGTACGTACAGGAGAACGGTTCAACTAACAGACACTGGGTGAGGAAACAATCAACCCTGGTCAATCTACCGGGGACAGCTCGGCGCTCTTCACTGAGGCTGATGACATCTCAGTACCAACGATGGTCAATTTTGCCTTCGGAGGGCACACAAGCCGTCTGGTGAAATGGTGATTATTGGTTCAATCTGTCTCTGAGTCAGTAACTCTTCCCGAAACCCCCGTTGAAACGCAGCCTTAGATCAGGTTCAAAATTGATTAGTTGTCCATTCCCCATTCGAAACGACCTGAACGGAGACGTGGGCAAATGCGGCGCATACTGAGTGACATTGAATGAGAGAGACAGAAAGTGGGTGGATTGGGGGGTGTGTGTGTGTCTGTGTGTGTCTCTGAGTGTGTGGGGGTGTGTGTGGTTGTGTCTGTGAAAGAGAGAAAAATAAATATAGAGAGTTAGAGACAGAGATATGGAGAGAAAGACAGAGAGAGTGACAGAGGTGAGAATGGAAAGAACGCATCCCGCTGCAAATGCAGGAATTTTGAAAGGAAATAAATAACAGCTCTGCTGGAAACACTTGGTTGGGTGGACTGCATCTTTGGAAGGAGAAGCAGCGTTCATGTTGCAACTCCATGACGTGACTTCATGCGTTTGGACAATAAGCAGAAGTGAACACCGCAGGCCCTGATTGATCCAAAACTGAGAGGATGTACAAAAAGAGAGAGTGTGAGTGGAATGAAAGAGACGGAGGGCGAAAGCGAGTGTGTCACAGAGGGCGACAACGTGTGTGCTTGAGAGAGAGAGGAGGAGACAGACATAGAGAGAGAAATAGAGAGGAATTGAGCTGGAGAGAGAAATGTCTTTTGTTTGATGAACGGACTCGGACATATCTACACGATGGTGTAAGGGGAGAAAGACGCCCATAAACGTGACTAATCTGGATATTTCTGTTTTTCTTTCAATGCAGTTGACTCGGAATAGCAACCTGGATAGCGAAGCATTCGATTATTGCAGCCAAATCTTCTTCCTTGCTACTGACATCCTTACATGGCTTTGTATCATCGGCAAAATTTGGTATTTGACAACAGGCGCTCCCATCCCAATTATTGGTACTTGAATATATGGGCCACGCTAGTTAGTCGCTCTGATACAAAAATGGCCCCTATCCCTGTTTTATACTGGTTAATTAATGTTTGCAATCCATCCAGACAGATCATTCCAAACATGACTCTCTGCAATTTCTTGCCGTCTTGGGCAGAGCAGTTGCAAGACCACGTTGTTATGCATCTGGATCGGAAGCTTTCTATTGCGCATCTGTAAGAATTGGTAAGAGTTACGGGGACATGATGGATTCCTTCCCCTGGTGAGGAAGTAGAGAGGTTGATGTCTGTAGCCTCCACCTGGCTGCTCCAGGACAATCTAAAGCTGTGAACTAACTCCACCTCAGCACCACTGATGAAGAAGGGGCCGTGTACTCCACTTGCCTGAAGTCACGACCAGCTTTTTCTTTTTCATGACTTTGAGGGAAAGATCGTTGTTGTTTTGACGCCATGTCACTCGGCTCTCAACCGAGAGAGAAAGATTCGGTCAGCCAGGATCCAATTGAACCAACAGTTGAGGAAGGACAGAACATAATATCGAATTGTACTAACTCGAAAGCGAATGCAAACCTTTTTTGGTACATTCAGCATGCGGGGAATCTCCAAAATATTTGATGACTATATATAGCTCGAAAAGATAGAACGGTCTCCAAAATATCCGGACAGGTTTTCCGCGGAGATGCAAAATGATCACAACAGTGTTCATTTAAATATCTCTGGGGCCCCTGTGTCGGACTCCGCCGTGTATCTCTGTGCCATGGAGCCCACAATTTTGCAGGGAGATGTCTGATCCGCTCCGGACAAAAATCTGCCCTGGATGTTGCAAAGTTCCGGCAGTAGAGGGCGTCCTTAGCCAAATGTGTGTGTTCTCTCTCTCTCTTTCTCTCTCTCTCCCGCTCTCTATCTCTCTCACACACACACGCACGCACACAGACCCGCAAGCACGCAGGTACATACACACAGAAGAAGAAAGAGAGATGGAGAGCACGAAGATAGATAGCACAAATAAATATGACTTGTGCTTTCTGATTTGTGACCGAATCGGTTCAGATCTGTAAATGCAGAAAATACAAAGATCTTTGTTAAAGTCTCAGAAGTCTCCAATCTTGCCTCTTTCAATAAATCATAAGGTTTTATTCACCATGAAATTCCTCAGGAAACCCAACGTCTCCTCCTTTTTGAAAAGGACCTGCCTTAAAATCAGCATACCGCACACTGATCTCACTCTCCTCCATGCCTTTCACCATGGTAAATACAAGTCCTATTCTCCTCAGAATAATACAACACTCTATTCCTCTGTTTGCTTTCACTAATTCCCACATACGTACTGCTATTAAACACAACCACAAAGGACGCCTAACGTTCCATCACCTGCCCGCAATTTGGAAAATCGGACCATCAGGCTGTGCTCAGTTGCGTCCTCAGCCCCTTACTCTACACTCCAATATATTTACGATTGTGTGGAAATGTCTTTCTCTCACAGCAGTTGCAAGTTTACAGATAGCTCCACCATAAAGTTGGTAAATTGGTTTATTATTGTCACATGTACGGAGGTGAAGTGAAACCTTATCTTGCATACCATTAATTCATGTCAATTAATTGCATCAGTGCGTTGAGGTAGTGTAAGGTAAACCAATAACAGAATTTCGTAAAAAGTGTTACAGTTACAGACAAAGTGTAGTGCGGGTGGACAAGAAGGTGCAAGGTCATAACGAGGATCTTCATGTCAAGATCCACCTTATCGTACTGGGTGACCGTTCATAAATCTTATAACAGCGGGATAGAAGCTGTCATTGTGCCTGTCAGTACGTGCTTTCAGGCTTTTGTATATTCTGCCCGATTGGAGGGGGATGAGAGGGAATGTCCATGCGGTGCGGTCTATGATTATGCTGGATGCTTCACCGAGGCGTCGGTAAGTGTAGACAGAGTCCATTGAGGGGAACCTGGTTTCCGTGATGTGCTGATGTGTGCCCATAATTCTCTGTAGTTTCTTTTGGTCTTGGGCATAATAGTTGCCGTACCAAGCTGTGATGCATCTGGACAGGATGCTTACCATGGTGCATCGATAAACAATTGGTGAGGGTCAAAGGGAACGTGTCCAATTCATTTAGCCTCCTGAATGAGAGGCGCTGGTGACATTTTATTGGGCATGGCATCTGCGTGGTTGGACCGGAACAGGCCATTGGTGATGTTTAGTTATGGAAATCTGAAGCTCTGAATCCTCTCGAACTCAGCACCGTTGATGTAAGCAGGAGCATATGGACGGCTCCCTTGCTGAAGTCAATGACCAGCTCTAATGGGCCGCTTCTCAAACAACGACAATACGAGGTACAGGATGGAGGTAGACAGACAAATGGCATGACGTCAAGAAAACAACTTTTCCCTCAATGTATTCAAAACGCAAGTGCTGGTCGTGACTTCAGACAAGTGGAGTACATGGTCCCTACTTTATCAGAGGTGCTGAGGTGGAGACAGTTGGCAGCTTCACGTTGCCCTGGAACAGCCACGTGGACGCTGCAGACAAGGAAGCACATCGACATCTGTACTTCCTCAGAAGGCGAAGGAAATCAGCGTGTCCCCGATAACTCTTTACTTATTCTTGCAGATGAACAATAGAAAGCCTCCGATCCAGATGCATCACAGCTTGGTTTGGCCACTGCTCTGCTCAAGACTGCAAGAAATTGCAGAGAGTCGTGTTTGGAATGATCTGTCTGGATAGATTGCAAACGTTAATTAAACAGTATAAAACAGGGATTAGGCGCCATTTTCGATTCAGATCGCCTAACTGGCGAGGCCCAGATATTCAAGTACCAATAATTGGGATTGGAACGCCTGTAACTCTCTCTCTAAATCAATTCCTCTTATCTTTCTCTCTCTATCTCTCTGTCTGTCTCTCCCCCCTCTCTCTCATTCACACGTTCTCTCCCTCTGTCACACAGTCTCTTTCGCCCTCCGTCTCTTTCTTTCCACTCACATTCTCTCTTTCTGTACACCCTCTCAGTTTTTGGACCAATCAGGCTGCCGAGTTCACTTGTGTTTATTGTCCAAATGCATGAAGCCATGTCATGAAGTTGCAAGATTGACGCTTATTCTCTTCCAAAGATACAGTCCACCCAACGAAGTGTTTCCAGCAGTGCGGTTGTTAATTTTCTTCGGGATTTCCTGCATTTGCAGTGGTTTGCGGACTTCTGCTTTTGCTTTTCTTTTACAATCTTTTTTTATTAATTCCAAATAAAAGAATACAAATACATGAAACAAAGGAAAAAACAAAATGTTACAAAATGCATTGCACTGAATCACACTTGAAATTAAAATACTTCATATTAATAAATAAAAATGATAACTAATTAATATTAAAAATTGGAATAATTTTATGATAAAAAAATCTAACCCCACTACCAAAACCGAAGCTGTTTGGTAAAAAAAAGACAAAAAAAATAAACACCCTAAAGACATAATAGTATTGGCCAATATCTGTACTTTAAGTACCATATCAGTGGTTTTGAAAGTAGTTCAAAAAAGGTCCCCATAATTTTT
The DNA here is from genome assembly GCF_009764475.1 of Pristis pectinata. Lineage (NCBI taxonomy): Eukaryota > Metazoa > Chordata > Chondrichthyes > Rhinopristiformes > Pristidae > Pristis > Pristis pectinata. Next base: position 53,301,887 of record NC_067416.1, read on the forward strand.
GAAATTTCAGAATAGATCCAGAAGTAGAGCAGCGGATATTCTCTAAATTTAGATATGATATCATATCCCGTAACCATTGAGCATGAGTGGGGGGGGGGCGTCATTTCCTCCATTTAAGCAATACAACCCTCCTGGCTGTTAGAGAAATGAGCGCCAATATGCGTAAGTCGGAAGTCTCCAGAATTATATTTTTTCTCCAACAATCACAAATCATGCAGTTGAAGGATTTGGCTTAAAGTTTATTTTAAAAAGCACGGAAAAGGTTTGAAATACCTCCATCCAGTATTTTTCCAGGCTTGGACATGATGAAAGCATATGAATTAAAGAAGCCTCTCCCGTTATTGCATTTGTCACAATAAGGAGATATATCCGAATAGAAACGCGATAACTTGACTTTGGACAGGTGATCTCTATCGATCATTTTAAATTTAAGGAGGGAGTGACGTGCACATAATGATGAAGTATTAACCAGTTTAAAAATTTGATTCCAAGTTTCCTCAGAAATTGAGACCTGCAGATCATGTTCCCAAGCATCCTTAATTTTGTCTGAAGGAATCTTATTCGTTGCTGATAACCCATCATAAATCTTAGATATTGAACGACCATAAAAATGCTTCAAATTAAAAATTACCTCTGGTAAGTTCTTATCAGGACTGATAGGGAAAGTATGTCCCTGAGATCGTAGAAAATCTCTCATTTGCAAACATTGAAAAAAGTGAGTTTTTGGCAAATTATATTCAGTTGAAAATTGTTCAAACGTTGCGAAATGTCCTTCAACAAACAGATCCTGAAAACAAATAATAGCCAATCTACCGGACTCTTTAAAAAACTTTGTCAGTCATAGAAGGTTTAAAAAACAATTAGCAAAAGCGGGACTAGACATAGAAAATCTCAATAAACCATATTTTCTAGATTGTAACCACATCCTCAAAGCATGTTGAACTACCAAATTATCAGCTAATTTATTTATTGATAAAGGAAGTGAAAAACCAGACAAAGAAATAATATAAAATTTTAAAAAGAATTGGCTTCCAAAGAAATCCATACTGGACAGAGCTCATGATTAATATAATGTGACCAAAATGTAAGATTTCTTATACTGACTGCCCAGTAATAAAACCTGAAGTTGGGTAAGGCAAAGCCTCCATTATTTTTAGCTTTCTGAAAATGAACTTTATTTAATCTAGGATGCTTATTTTTCCATATGTAAGAAGATAAAATTGAGTCAAGAGAATAAAACAAAAGACTTAGGAATAAAAACAGATAAAGCCCGTAGTAGGTACATAAATTTAGGTAAAATATTCATTTTAATACAATTAATGCGGCCAATCAGCGATATGGAGAGGAGTTTGGTAAGATCCTTTTCATGTAGTTCAGTAAAGCAAGAAAGTTGTCTTTAAATAAATGTTCATAATTTTTCGTAATTGTTACACCACAATAGGTAACATGATTTCTTACAGTTTTAAAAGGAAGGTTAATATCGAATGGCATCATATTGTTCAAAGGGAAAAGTTCGCTTTTGTGTAAATTCAGATTATATCGTGAAAAGTGGCTAAAACGGGAAAGTAGAGAATGCGCAGAAGGTAACGAAATCCTATCACTAGAAATAAAGAACAGTAAATCATCAGCATAGAGCGAAACTTTGTGGGTAGTACCTCTCCTAAAGATACCGGTAATCTCTGTAGATTCTCAAAAATCAATAGCTAAAGGTTCTCAGACCAGGTCAAATAGCAAAGGGCTCAAAGGCCATCCCTGACTGGTTCCGCGTTGAAGTTTAAAAGGTTCAGAAAGTTGAAAGTTAGTAAAAACACGGCAGAATGAGGTAGATATAATAATTTAATCCATTGAATAAAATCGGGCCCAAAGTTAAATTTCTCTAAGGTTTTAAATAGGTAACTCCATTCGACCCGGTCAAAGGCCTTCTCGGCATCAAGAGAAATCACACATTCCGATATTTCCTTGGAAGGAGAATAGATAATATTCAGTAAACGACGAATATTAAAATGGGAATAACGGATTTTGGCAAACCCAGTCTGATCATCGGATGTAATTAAAGGTAAAATATTTTCCAATCTACGAGCCAAAACTTCAGATAAAATTTTAACATCAACGTTCAGTAAAGAAATTAGTCTGTCAAAAGAACATCCTGTTGGGTTTTTATTCTTAAGTGAAATGGAAGCTTCATAAAAGGATAGTGGTAACCTTCCCAATCAAAATGAATCCGAAAAAACAGAACTTAAATAAGGTCTCAGCAGTGAGGAGAAAGACATAGAATTCTCCAGGAAATCCATCAGGACCCGAAGTCTTTCCAGAATGCATTGACCGTAGAACCTCGGCGATTTCTTCATAAGTAATAGATTTACCCAGTTGTTTGGTTATCAGTAGAGAGTGTAGGAATATTTATTCGGTCGAGACAGTTGTTCATTGCAGGATATCGTCGTTAGGAGAATCAGAACTATAAAGTTTAGAATAAAATTCTCTAAAAGTATCATTTATTTCTAAATGATCTGTGTCCTTTCTCCAATGGCTTTGCGATCTTCTTTAATTTGCCGTCCAGCTATAGAGGATTTTAATTGGTTAGCCAACAACTTACCTGTTTTATCTCCATGGATATAAAATTGACTTTTATCTTTTAAGAGTTGATTATCAATTGGAAATGTTGAAAGGAGATCGTATTTGGTCTTAATTTCAATTCAGCTTTTATATAAATAGGGATCTGGATCCAAGGCATATTCTCTCTCTCTCTCTCTCTCTCTCTCTCTCTCTCTCTCTCTCTCTTTCTCTCTCTCTCTCTCTTTCTCTCCCTCTCTCTATCTTTCCCTCTCTCCTTCACACACACACACACACACACACACACACACACACACACACACACACACACACACACACACACACACACACACACCTCTACCTGTCGACGCTCCCTCTGCCTCTCTCACTCTCTGCCACTCTTTAGGTGCCGAATTATCCCACTGATCCGGGCAGCGCGTTTCGAATGGGGAACGAGCAAGAGAAAAACTTTGGTTCTGATCTTTGGCTGAGGTTCGACGGGGGTTGCTGGATTAGTTGCTGCCTCAGAGACAGATTGAACCAATAATCACATTTCTCCAGGAAGTTTTTGTGCTCTGTGAAGGTTAAATTGGCCATCGTTGGTATTGCGATGTCTTTAGCCTCAGTGAATAGTGCTGAGCCGTCACCGCTATATTGACCAGGGTTGATTGTTTTCCCACCCAGACTCTGCAAGTTGAAGCGCACACCCACAAGTACCTGGTCTGTGTCCCATCTGGGGAAGTAGGCGGGTAGGCGGGGTGTGGAGGGTGGAGCTGGTGGGGGAAGTGGTGCACCCATTGGTCTGACATTCACTCCCCGCCCACCATCTCCACGCCACCACCCGCACAAAGGGGAGAAGACGGATCATCCTGAAGGGCGACGGCAGTTGGGTGTGAGGGTTGTAAACAAACCCATCCGTTACAGCCGAAATGCGAATACTCGTCCTCTGGATTGTTTGTGGAGCCTGTCTGACGGGTAATTGCGCAACAGACAATTGATTTACTTTCAGAATCAACGGGGTTTCGACCTGAATTGCGAAAGCCTTCGGTCTAATCTCTTACTGTTTGAAAATATTTTTCAGACCCGAGTTATGGAGATTCTGTCACTCAGACGGTGTCCTCAGAAATGAAGACAGAAGGAGAGGAGGTGACTTTCAGCTGCAGCTACGATACTACAGAGAGCCACTACAATTTGTTTTGGTACCGGCAACGGTCAGTCTCAAGACCAGAGTTCATACTGAGAAAATATTCAGGTGGAGGTGGGGATAAAGCAGATTTTGCCCGAACTCGCTTCACCGGCCATCTCCAAAAGGAAATTAAATTCACCAGTTTGACAATATCATCGCTGCAGCTGAGCGACTCTGCAGTTTATTACCGCGGCTTCTGGCGCACAGTGATGTAAACCAGGTACACCCTCGTACAAAAACCCCAGCTTCTGCGCAGATGTCGACTTTGCCCGCTGCAGTTGGATACATCTGCACCCTGCGGGCTGCTTGTGCTTACCCGCCACGCTGAGAACTCATTCCGAATTCTTTCAGTTTCCCTCGTCCTCGGTCTGCGCAGCTTCCGCTGTGGCTTTACTGCAACTCACTTTCCAATGTCTGTCTTTTGATTCATAACCTCTGCTCTCCCCTGATTTTATTTTTCTGGGATACATGAATATTTGCACCAGCTTGCGGCCGTGTTCCATCCCTGGTCACTGGTCTTTTTCCAATTGAAGTCACAGACATCGGACTTGGGGAAAATGACCGGCCCCTATGAATTCGCCGGCCTTCTTCTCAGAACCTGCGAGGGCCAGCTGGCGGGAGTATTGGCAAAAGTCCTTAACATCTCCATGCTATGATCCGTGATTCCTACCCGCGTTAAGATGACCAGTATCATCATGGAGAAGAAGACATAGTGTCTTAACCACTAGCGCGTGGTCACTCTGACATCTGGATTCATGAAGTGATTCGAGAGGCTGGTCATGTCGCACATTATCTCCAGCCTCCCAGACAACCTCGATCAACTGCATTTCGCAACCGCCGAAACTGGTCCACAGCGGTTGCCATCTCCCTGGCCAACACTAATATCCAGCACACCAGGATAAGAAAGTCACCTCCATCAGTCTCCTATTTATTTACTAAAGCTCCGCCTGTAACACCATAATTCCAAACGCACTCATCTCCAAGCTCTTAGACATTGGTGTCTGCACCTACATTTCTCCGCAACTGGATCCTTGACTTCTTGACCAACAGACCACAATCAGCAAGGATAAGGGACAGCGCCTCATCGATAATCCCCAGCACACACAGTAACCAACAAGTCTGCGTTCTGAGAACCTTGCTGTTCTCCCTCGACACTCAGGACTCTGTGGTCACAATCTCCTCAACTTCATTTGAAAATTCGCAGATTACACCGCCGTTGTGGGCCCGATCTCAAACAACGACGAGACAGAGTCCAAGATGGAGAGTCTCGTGGTATCGTGAGCAAACAACGACCTTTGGCTCAGAGTCAGAAAATTGAAGTTGATCCACTTCACGCCTGTCAATGTAAGTGCAGATTGCTCAGGGATTCAAATTCCTTGGTGTAAGTATCGGCAACATTTTTTTCTGCTCCAGCCACGTGGAAGCTTTTGACAAGATAGCACACCGGCTCCTCTACTTCTTCAAAAGACTGAGGAAATTCGGCATGTCATCGATGACCCTCACCAGTTTATGCAGAGGCTCTACAGAAAGCATCCTCTCTGGATGCATCATAGATTGGAATGGCAAATGCTCGGCCCAAGCCCGCAACAAAATTGCAGAGTTGGGTAGGCAGATCATTCCGTCACCCTCCCCCCTACAGTCTGCGTCTACACTTCCCGATGCCTCGGGTAAGCAGCCAACATTTTCAAGGACCCATCTTCTTCCCCATTCAATCCGATAGGGCAAAAGGTAGAAAGGTTTTGCATCACGCATTGCTAGACAAGGACAGCTTCCATCCAGCTTACATCCCGGTAAGTTGGCCACGTACCGGTCCTTGTGGCACTGCAGTTGTTGCAGCGACAGACAGCGGGAGAAGTAGAGCAGACAGGTATGGAACGAAGTAAGAAAGGGAGAGAGAGAAACTGACAAAGAGAGAGGCAGGGGGGACGGAGAAAGAGAAAGAGCAAGGGAGAGAGATTGACGATCAATACATAAAGGCAGACGGAGGAGACGGCAAAGTGTGAGACAAGACACACAAGCACAAACACACACAGACACAAAGAGACACAAACACCGACACACACACACAAACACACACACACAGACCCAGACACACACACACAAACACACACACACACACACACACACACACACACACACACACACACACACACTTAGCAAGGGAGAATGAAAGAGAGAGAGAGGGTGGAAAGAGAGAGGGTGCGAGAGAGCAAGAAAACCATTCGCCATGGCTGACACAGTGCAGCGCTTGAGCTATCAAACATGAGCCAATCTCATACCCGGAATAAGTCCTTGGAAATCCACACATTGTCAAACGTTACGGACTTGAATTTAAGAGAAACAGATTGAAAGAGAGAGAGAGAAAGAGAGAATGGTACAGGTCGGGGAACAGCCAGACTTGGAATCTAATCCACATCACATTCTGATTGTTGCCTGGTCGGTTCAGTTTTGAATCAAAACCTGATAGGTATGTGTTAACTCTCTCTCTCTCTCACACATTCTCTCTGTCTCTGTCACTGTCTCTGTATCTGTCTCTCTCTCTCTCTCACACACACACACGCACACTCGCGTAAACACAAACACACAGAGAAAGAACGAAAGAGAAGGAGCGAGAGGACAGAAATTGTAAAGAAAACAAGGAGATGGATATTCTTCTTGTTGCACTGATCCGCTAAGTCCTAATTCACCAACCAGTCTTCTAGCAGAGAATCACCACAGCCCCTTCCAAAAAGTGAAGGTGGCCGTTGTTGTGTTCCTCGTGTCCCTCACTAATTATATTGACCGGGCTGCCAGGAAAGTCTGTAGTAAAGTGGCCAGTGTGGGTCTCCACTGCCCAATACACTCGTAGGCTGTTGATATATTCTGGTTTGTTGCGGGAACAAGGGGGAAACATTCAATGACCCAGGAACCTCCCGAACCTACGGCTGAAGAGGGACAGACCATAATACTGAACTGCAGCTACTCGGCAACGGGCTCTATTTTTTTGCTGCAGCGAATATCGTCGGGAAAATCGGAGATAGGTGCTGAAGACACGTTGCTCAGCAACAGTATCTCCATCAAGAGAATACCCGGAGAGATTCTCGGCTGCTTTGCAGAGAGGTAGCAACAAGGTCCACTGGAGTATTACGGGGACTCTTGTGTCGGATTCCGCAGTGTTTCTTTGCGTTTGGGTTCACACCGTTGCAGCGAAACCGTCACTCAGAGCGCGCTCGCCAAGGGCCGCCCATCTGTACCCCGGAGGACGTGACATCAATCCGAGTTTTACTTACTGTACTGCACACTGACACATTTTGGTAGCAGATCATGGTGCATCGCAAAGTTATTCGAATCTTTTAACTACAATGGAAATAATTCACTAGTTTGCACATAAATTTGTCCATTCGTCACATTGCTGTAGAACATTGCTGCATGGCTTATCTCTGAAATTCCACAACGTCCACCCACAAACTTGTATCTGTTCCTTTGCAATTCATTGCATCTTCTTGCAACTTATTTTTGCGTCATCCTCACATTTAGCGACCAGACCTTCCGTGATTTCACCGGAGATATTCATGTTAATCGTGAATCTTTCGCCCGGCAGTGATCCTTGTGACGCATGATTCGTTACAGAGAGAGACATGGTGAAAAACATGGTGCAGTGCGGCCTAGCGTTTCTGTGTGCGTTTGTGAGTGTGTCGGTGTATGTGTGTCTCGGTGTGTGTGTGTGTGTGTGTGTGTGTGTGTGTGTACATGTGTGTCGGTGTGTCTGTGACTGTGTGTGTTTGTGTATCTTCTCTCTAACTTTCCCCTCTCCTCCATCTGCGTTTGCGCATTCTCATCACTGTGTGTGTGTGTGTCTCTCTCTCTCTGCTTTCTCCGTCCCCCTGCCTGTCTCCTTGTAATATTATTTCTCTCTTCTTCTTCCTTTCTTGAATCCCTCTCTGCTCTGCTTCTCCCGCTGTCTCTGGAAGCAACAACTGCAGTGTTACCGGGATCGATACGTGGTATAATTGTATGATTTTATGTTCACTTGAAAGGTCTGGTTTCCAGATGCCCCGACGACGCAATATTATTTGAAAAGTAAATTGCAAGACGCTGTAATGAATTTAAACCGAATGAATGTAGGTATGTGGGCAGACATCAGAGGGAACGGTAAGTTGTGATCAGAGACAAAGAACCTATGGTTGAATGTTCCTCGGTTGACGAAAAGACAAAAGGAGAGAAATGTGAAAAATTCCGAACTTGTTCCCTTTGCAGAGAAATTAAACCAAACATATTGTTCAAATGGTAAAAGATGACAACCACTCTGAAAAGCAGAAAGATCGTGGTCTCCATTTGTGTCAGTCTGCACGGAAAATAATTGGTTCATTCTTGTCCCAGCTACCTCTATGCAGGGAAAAGCTTTCGTTTGCGTGCTGTCGAGACAGATCATTCAAATCACAAGTACATTCGCCAAGCAAAAAGGGAAAATAAAGACTGAATGCGGAAAGTAGCGTTGCAGAAACACAGGAAGTGCAAGGCTGACAAATAAAATGCTAAATCCATGACTCCATGACGAGGTGGATTGGGAGATGAATAATTCCTCTTTCAGCGTATAAAATGTCCATTCAAGAGACTTAAAAGAGCGGGATGGAAGCTGTCCTTGAGTCTAGCGGTGCTTGTTGTCAATCTTTTCAAACTTCTGCCCGATGGGATAGCATGAGGAAGGAGAGTGGTCCTTCAAAATGTTAGATGCTTTCCCGGGACAGCGTGAAGTGGGAACGGAGTCAATGGAGGGGAATATGGTTTCCGTGACGGACTGAGTTGCGTCAAAGATGTGCAATTATTTGCGGGCTTGGGCAGAGAAGTTGCAATGCCAATCTATGATGGATCCGGAAAAGATGCTTTCTATAGAGCCTCTGTATGAACTGGTGGGGGTCATCGGTGACATGCCGAATTTGCACAGTCTTCTGGAGAAGTAGAGGCGCTGGTGTGTTATTTTCTCCAACGCGTTCACGCGGATAGAGCAGGAAAAATGTTACGTATATTTACACCAAGGAATTAGAAGCTCTGAACAATCTGCACCACAGTAGCACTGATATAAACGGGCTTGAAGTCGATAAGCTTCTTTTTTCTGACACTCAGGAAGAGGTTATTGTCTTGACACGATTCCACGTGACTCTCCATCTTTTTCATGGACTCCGTCGCGTCACAGTTTGAGATCCAGCCGACGACGGTGTTGTCATCCGCGAACGAGTAAATGAAGTTCAAGCAGATTTTGACCACAGAGTCCTGAGTGTTGAGGGAGAACAGCAAGGTTCTGCGTACGCAGCCTTGCGGGTTACCGTGTGTGTTGGGGATTATTGGGGAGGCGCTATCGCTTATCGTAACTGATTGTGGTCTGTTGGCCCAAGGATCCAGTTGCGGAGGAAGGAAGTTGCAAACACCAATGTCGAAGCGTTTGGAGATGAGTGCGTGTGGAATTACGGTGTTAAAGGCGGAGCTTTAATCAATAAATAGGAGTGTGGCGGGGGTGAATTTATTCTCCTGATGTGTTAGAAATTTAGTGTTGGACCAGGGAGATGGCATCCGCCGTGGTCCAGTTTCTGAGGTAGCGAAAAGAACTGGGTCGAGGTTGTCTTGGAGGCTGGAGATAATGTGTGAAACGACCAGCCTCTCGAAGATGATTCAATATGTCAGAGTGACCGCGCTCTTGTCCTCCTTGATGATATTGGTCTTCTTAAAGTAGGTCGGAATCTAAGATTAGAGTAGGGAGATGTTGAGGAGTTCTCCGAATACTCCCACCAGCTGCTCCGTATCGGTTCTAATAACAAGGCCGGTGACACCATTGGGGCCACTCACTTTCTCGAGGTATGATGTATCTGACTTGAATTGGAAACAAGAACAATGACCGCGAGTCGAACACTGCGTCCAGCTGATGCAAACATTCATATATCCCAGATAAATAAAACAAGGGCGAACAGAGGTCATGAATTAAAAGACAGGTTATTGGAAAGTGAGTGAGAGTAAAGCCACAGCGGAAGCTGCACAGACCGAGGGCGAGGGAAACTGAAAGAATTTGGGACGAGTTCTCAGGGTGACGAGAAACCACAAACAGCACGCAGGGTGCAGATGTATCCAGCCGCAGTGGGCAAAGTCGACATCGACATAGAAGCTGGAGTTTTTGTACGATGGTTTAACTGGTTTACATCACTGTGCGGCTGAAGCCGCAGTAATAAACTGCAGAGTCGCTCGGCTGCAGCGATGAGATGGTCAAACTGGTGAATTTCCTTTCCTTCTGTAGATGACCGCTGAAGCGAGTTTGGTCAAAATCTGCTTTATCTTCACCTCCACCTGAATATAATCTCAGTATAAACTCAAGTGTTGAGTCTGACCGTTGCCGGTACCAAAATAAAAAGTAGTCTCTCCCTGTGGTATCATATCTGCAGCTGAAAGTCACCTCCTCTCCTTCAGACTTCACTTCCGAGGATACCCTCTGAATGACAGTATCTCCATGACTCGTGTCTGAAATACATTTTCAAATAGTAAATGATTAGACCGACGGCTTTCACAACTCGGGTCGAAACATCGTTAAATCAAGAAAGTAGAAGAATTGTCCATTGCGCAATTACCTGTCAGACAAGTTCCACAAACAATCCAGAGGGCGAGTATTCGCATTTCGGCTATAAACCATGGGTTTGGTTATAACCCTCACAACCAACTGCCGTAGCCCTTCAGGATGTTCGCACTGCTACCGTCTGTGCGGATGGTGGCGTGGAGGTGGTGGGAGGGAAGTAAATGTCAGACCAATGGGTGCACCTCCTCTCCCACCAGCTCCGCCCTCCTCACCCCGGCTACCAGCCGACTTCAGCATAAGCGACACAGTCGACGTATTTTCATGAGAACGTTTCAAATTGCAGAGACTGGGTGTTGAAAGAATCAACCCTGGTCAATTTAACGGAGACAGCGCGGCACTAATGCTAAGGCTGATGGCATCGCAATATCAACGATGGTGAATTTAGCCTTCAGCGAGCACACAGACTGCCTGGTGAAATGTGATTCCTGGTTCTCTCTGTCTCTGAGGAAGTAAATCCAGCCTCGCAATCCCCGTAGAACCGCAGCGAAGGATCAAATCTAAAACTGTCCTGTTGCTCGTTCCCCATTCAAAATGCGCTGGACAGAAACGTGGGATAATTCGGCACATAAAGAGTGACAGAGAATGAGCGAGATAGAGGGAGGGTCGATAGGTGTGTGTGTGTGTGTGTGTGTGTGTGTGTGTGTGTGTGTGTGTGTGTGTGTGTGTGTGTGAATGTGTCGGTGAAAGAGAGAGGGGGAGATAGAGAGGGAGAGATAGAGATACACAGAGACGGAATGTAAACGAAATGAACGCAACCCGCTGCAAATGCAAGAATCTGTAAGAAAATAAATAACAGCACTGCTGGAAACATTTCTTTGGGTGGACTGCATCTTTGGAAGGAGAAGCACCGTTGAGATTGCAATTCCCTGACATGACTTGATGCACAATAAACACAAGTGAACACCGCAGGGCCCGATTGGTCCAAAACTGAGAGGATGTACAAAAACAGAGAATGTGAGCGGAAAGAAAGAGACGGGAGGACGAAAGAGATGTGTGCCAGAGGGAGAGAACGAGTGTGAGTGAGACGGAGAGAGAGAGAAGGAAAGACAGACGTAGAGAGGGAAACAGAGAGGAACTGAGTTACAAAGAGAAATTCTTATTGACTGATGAATGTGCTCGTACAGATTCACACGGTGGTGTAAAGGGAGAAAGACGCCCATAAACGTGACTAATCTGAATAGGTCTGGGTATTTTTCAAAGCAGTAGACGGGGAATAGCTACCTGGATAGCGAAGCTTTCGATTATTGCAGACTTTTTGCGGTCTTCGGCAGAGCAGTTGCCAAACTAAGTTGTGATGCATCTGGATCGGAGGCTTTGTATTGCGCATTTGTAAGAAATGGAGTGAATCATCGGCGGCATGCTGAATTACTTCGCTTTCTGAGGAAGTAGTGAGGTTGATGTGCTTCATTGTCCGCAGCGTCCACGTGGCTGCTCCAGGACAACCTGAAGCTGTCAACTGTCTCCAGCTCAGCACCACTGACAAAGAAAGGCCATGTACACCACCTGTCTGAAGTTAGGACCAGATCCTTCGTTTTGAAGACACTTGTCAATTCTTCTTCACACCGTGTCACTCTGTTCTCTATCTGCTTCCTCTACGCTGTCCTGTCGTTGTTTTAGATCCGTCCTCCTCGAGCTGGTCGTTGACTTCAGGGAGGGAGCAGTGCACATGCTGCTGTCGACATTACGGTGCTGAGGTCGAGAGGCTTGTGAGCTTTAGATTTCTAGGACTGAACATCAGCAATGTCCTGTCCTCAGGACAGGACAAGAAAGCTAACCAGCGCCTCTACTGTCTCAGGAGGCTAAGAAAATTGGACACGTCCCTTGACCCACACCAATATTCATCGATTCACCACAGAAAACTTCCTATCCAGATGCATCACAGCTTAAGGTAAAGCGACAGCACGTCCTCAATAGTGCTCAGCACACCCTGTATCCCACAAGGGTGCGTGCACAAAACTTCCCTGTTCTCCGTCAACACTCAGGATCTCTGGTCAAAATCTGCGTTAACAAGTTCGCGGATGACGCCACCGTAGTGGCCTGATCTTAAACAATGTCGAAGCGGAGTACTTGAAGGAGATGTCTCGTGGGATCGTTTCAAGACAAAAACCTCTGTCTCAGTGTCAGAAAAAAAGAAGCTGATCGAGTACACGCCCGTCTGTTTGATTGCTGCTGTGGTGCCGATTGTTCAGAGCTTCAAATTCCGAGCTGTCAGTATCGCCAACATATTTTCCTGCTCTACCCACGTGGGCGCTTTGGACAAGATAGCACACCAGCTCCTCTACTTCTGCAGAAGACTAAGAAAATTCGGCACGTCACCGATGACCCTGACAAGTCTATACAGCGGCACTATATAAAGCATCTTATCCGCATGCATCATAGATTGGCATTGCAACTGCTCTGCCCAAGCCCGCTAAAAGCTGCAGAGCTGTGAACGCTGCCCAGTCTGTCACGGAAACCATCCTCCCCTCCACTGACTCCGTCTACACTTCCCGTTGCGTCTGGAAAGCATACAACGTTTTTAAGACCCCTCTGCTTCCTCATCCCGTCCCATCGGGAAGAAGGTCGATGAGCTTGAGAACACGTACCGCTAGACTCAAGGACAGCTTCCATCCCGCTCTTTTAAGACTCTTGAACGGACATCTTATACGGTCAAAAATGAACTATTGATCTCCCAATCCACCGCGTCATGGAGGCAGTAGTTTATTTGTCAACCCTACACTTTCTATGTTACTGCAACGCTATTTTCTGCATTCATTTTTTTTCCTTTTTGTTAAGCGAATGTACTTATGACTCCAATGTTCTGTCTGGACAGCACGCAAACGAAATCCTTGCCCTGCGTCTCGGTGTCTGTGACAATAATGAACCAATTACTTTACTTGCAGACTGACCCTAATGGAGACCCCGATCTTGCTGCATTTCAGAGTGGTTGTAATCTTTCACAATTTGAACAATATGTTTCATTTAATTTCCCTGCAATGGGAACGAGTGCGGAATTTTCCACATTTTTCTCCATTTGCATTTTCGTCAACAGTACAACATCCCTTATGGGTTCCTTGTGTCCGGTCATAAGTTACCCTTCCACATGATGCCAACATACTTACATTCATTCGGTTTAAATTCATTGCGGCCTCTTGCAATTTACTTTCCATACAACATTGTGTCGTCGGGGCATCTAGAAACCAGATCTTTCAAGTGAACCTCTGAGCTGTTTATATAAATTGTCGGAAGTTGGCCACATACCGATCCCTGTGGCAGTGAGTTGTCGCAGCCAGAGACAGAGGGAGAAGCAGAACAGACAGGGATAGAAGGAAGAAGAAGGCGAGAGAAAGAATCTGACAAAGACACAAGCAGGGTGACGGAGAAAAAGGGGGGGGGGAGAGACTGGCGCACACAACGATGCGTAGACATAAACGCAGGTGGAGGAGAGGACGAAGTGAGAGCGAAGACACACAAACATAGGCACACACACGGCCAGACACACGCACGCCCACACACACACACACACACACACACACACACACACACACACACACACACACACACACACACACACACACACACACACACACACACAGAGCAAGGGAGAATGTGGGAGGCAGAGGGAGGAAAGAGAGAGTATGAGAGAGAGAGAGAGCGAGCGAGAGAGAGAGAGAGAGAGAGAGAGAGAGAGAGAGAGCAAGAGAACTTTTAGCCACGGATGACACATTGCTGTGCTTGACCCCTCAAACATGAACAAATCCCATACCAGGAATGTTCTTGGTAGCCCACACAGTGATAAACTTGCCTGACTTTAATGTGTTTCCTCCTCTCCTTCTTTCCCCTCTCACCCCCTTCGCTCTCTCTATAATCCCTATCTCTCCATCTCTCTCTCTTTCTTTCCTCTCTCACCCCTTTCTCAGTTTTGAATAAAAATCTGATAGGTATGTGTGAACTCTCTCTCACACAGAAAGAATGAAAGAGAGGGAGCGAGAAGACAGAAAGTGAAAGGCCAACAAGGAGATGAATATTCTTTCTTTATGTTGCACTGATCTGCTCAGTTCTGATTCGCCAACCAGTCCTCCAGCAGAGAACCACCATAGCCCATCTTACAAAAAGTGAAGGAGGCCGTTGTTGTGTTCTTCATGTCCCTCACTAATTATATTTGCCGGGCTGCCCCGGGAGCCTCTGATAAAGTGGCCAGTGTGGGTCTCTCATGCCTCAAGCTCTTAATCGCTGTTCATATATCCTTTTTTTTTACGGCAACAAGGGGAAACCTTCAATGGAACTCCCGAAGTAACGGCTGAAGAGAGACAGACCATAATACTGAACTGCAGTTACTCGGCGACAGGCCCGACTTTATTCCTTCAGTCAATATCGTGGGAAAAGCCGGGAGACATGTCGCAGGAACTGTACCTCCGTCACGAGAATACCTGGAGAATTTCTCGGCCGCTTGCGGAAAAGTAGCAAGAAGGTCCACTTAAGTATCACCGGGACTTTTTTGTTGCATTGCGCATGGGGTCACAGTGCTGCAGGGAAACCGTTACTCAGAGTGCTCTCGCCAGATGGGGCACATACGCCGTAGGACGTGACATCAATTCAGAGTTTTACTTCCTGTACTGCACACTGACACGCTTGTGCTGCCAATCATGGTGCATCTCAGTTATTGTAATCTATTACCTGCAATGAAAACAATTTATCGATGTGTGCATCACATTTATCAGCCCACCCCTCCGTGAATTCACTGGCGAGTAGGGTGACAGTGAAGGGGGTGAGAGAGGGAAAGAAGCGAGGGAGAGATAGAGAGAAGACCGATATCGAATAGCATTCAGAGAGAGGCTGTAAACCAACGCACAATCTATTTGGTCCCCAGGAACTTCAGCTCTGACTTAACCGCCAATCCTCTTCCAGTGAGACACCACCAGTCTTCCAAAGTGAAAGGTTCAGCGTAAGTAGTTTCTTCTTCAATGTCCGTCATCTCCGGTGAAAATATGGAAAATTATTTGCCTTTTAACGTGAAGAAAGATGGCATGTGTTCCCTGTGTTCCATACTGTTTATATTAGCCATGCTGCCTGGTGAGTCTCTGCTTATTCGGCCACTCTGTGGTCAATGTGTTTTATGCACTCCTGGGTGTTCACATATTCTGTTATGTTTCAGCGACGGGAGAGAAATGTTCGGTCAGCTCGGATCCGGTTGAATTAACCGCTGCGGAAAGACAGACCATAATACTGTATTGTACTGACTCGAAAGCGAATGCAAATCTTTTTTGGTACATTCAACATTGTGGAGAAGCTCCAAAATATTTGCTGAAGGTTTGTAGCTCATAGAAGATGGAACGGTCTCCAGAATGTCCGGACACGTTCTCCGCGGCTTTTCCGAAAGATCACAGCAGTATTTAAATATCTCCAGGGCCCTTGTGCCTGATTCCGCCGTGTATCTCTGTGCCATGGAGGACAGACTGTTTCAGGGAGATGTCGGATCCGGACAAAATCCTGCCCTTGGTGTTGCAAAGGTCCTTCAGTAGAGGGCGTAATTAGCCAAATATGTGTCTTCTCTCTTTCTCTCTCTTTCTCTCTCTCTCTCTCTCTCTCTCACACACACACACACACACACACACACACACACACACACAGAAAAACAAGGAGAGAAGGAGAGCGTGAGGATAGAGATCGAGAAGCAGACAGAAAATGACCTACTCTTCCTGATTTGTGCCTGAATCTGGTCAGATATGATTAGCCAATCAATTCTGCAACAAAGAACCAGCCAAAACCCATCTCCCACAAAGGGAAGGGTGCCATTGATATGATTTGCACGCCAATATCGGTGTTATCATCTTGAACATATGATATATTTGTTCAAATTACCTTCAGTTCGGACGCCATTTGTTATTTGTGTCGTTTTTTTCCAGCGAGTATCTGATAAAATCGCCAGTGTGAGTTTCAAATACTCAATGCATCCAAAGACTTTTGTTTTCTTCCGTGTTTTGTTGCGGAAGCAAACGGGAAAGATTCAGTGACCCAGAAACATCCCGAACTAACGGTGAGGAAGGATAGACTACAATACTGAATAGCAGTCACTCAGCGACGGCTGGATATTTCTTTGGTACAGTCAGCATCGTGGGGAAAAGCCGAGAGATACGCTGGAGATACATTGTTGAAGAACAGTACCCCCGTCTCCAGAAGGCCCGGAGAAGTTCTCTGCTGCTTGCAGAAAGACAGCAAGGTGGTCTATTTAGGTATCACCAGGGCTCAGTGTAGCTCTATGCCATGGTATTACACAGTGGTAAGGAGACAACTCTCGGAGAGTAGATGGTTGCTCTCGCCAGAGGGCTCTCTCACTCCGGAGAACTGGACAACAATTCAAACGACGGCACGGGTTTAGAAACATTCCTTTCCTCTGAAGAGATCGTCATCATGATCAAGTTAATACTTACTTTGATTGTAAATTAGCAAAGAAAGGAAGTAGGCGCGGGATTGTGTCAGTTGAAACGCTTGGCGTTGGCAAAGAGTCAGTGAGAGAAGGAAGATGAAGTGAGATTTTCAGATGGATAGACTGAAGGTGATAAAGAGAGGGTGAGAGAGGAAGAGAGAGTAGAGATAAGCTGATGGATGCGGTCATGAG
Source organism: Pristis pectinata (assembly GCF_009764475.1). Classification (NCBI taxonomy): domain Eukaryota; kingdom Metazoa; phylum Chordata; class Chondrichthyes; order Rhinopristiformes; family Pristidae; genus Pristis; species Pristis pectinata. The sequence continues at coordinate 53,318,816 of NC_067416.1, forward strand.
AGAGAAGATAAAGGAGGGGAGCGGTAAAGTAAGAAAGATAGTGAAGAACGATAGAGAGAAATAGAGAGTGATAGATACACAGATATCGACAGATAGATAGATAATAGATTGTTACGTACCAGCAACAAAAGAAACACACCGAGTCATGTATCAGTTAAAAACTATTTTATTAATAACTACTTATGATAATAAGAAAATAAAAGTAAAAATGTTAAATCTTAAACATTAACCCCAAAAACTAAACTCGAAGTGTGTGTGTGGCAAACTCCCAAACTTCAAGTCCAGGAATAGTTTTCAAAGTTCAGTTCAGCAAGCCGTAAGGTGAAACGTGATCAAAGGTTTCTTCAACAACCACCGTTGACTGAAGACAAAACGGAGAGATAAAATAGAGAGTAATTACGAAATCCAAATGTTCCACTTTGGAACCCAAATGACACCTCAATGTTTACTCAGCAGTGACCACTCCACTGCATCTGCCTCACGATGAAAGGCACTCGAATCGTGGACGTCCACACAAATACCTGTTTTCTTCTACAGGTCAACAACAAAGTGAACTCCACTGCTTTGTTCCGAAGTATCTGCCACCCGGAAAAGCATCGGAGATGTGGCTGTCCACACAACTACCTGTTTCTCTGTACAAGTTAACGACAAAGTGGTCTCCACCGGGTTACTCTAAAAATCCACACGTGGACTGTAGTGACAGACACAGTTACTGGTTTTCATCCATCGATAGAGACTAGCAGGCTGGTGTCTCTCTCTCTATTCTCTCTCTCTCTTCTCTCTCTCTCTCTCTGACTGATTCCGACTGACTCCAAAAACGTCATTACGTCCTTTATCTTCCGTTGTCGTAACAACGCCAACACACACACACACACACACACACACACACACACACACACACACACACACACACACACACACACACACACACACACACAGAACAATCTACGCTCCCTCTGTCTCTCTCTTTCTTTGTGACTCTTATTTGCCGAATTAGCCCAGGTCTCCGTGCAGCTCGTTACGAAAGGGGAACGTGCAACAGAACAATTTTGGATCTGATCCTTCGCTGTGGTTCGACGGGGCTTGCGGGAAGAGTTACTGCCTCAGAGACAAATTGAACCGGTAATCACAATTGCACCAGGCAGTCTGTGTGCGTTGTGAATGCTAAATTGGCCATCGTTGGTATTGCGATGTCGTCAGCCTCAGTGAATAGCAGAGCTGACCCCGTTACATTGACCAGGGTTGAATCTATCCCCACACAGTCATTGCAAGTTGAAGCCTTCTCCTACAAGTACATCGACTTTGTCCCATCAGGGGTAGGAGGCGGGTCGGCGGGTGTGGAGGACGGAGCTGGTGGGGAGATGTGGTGCACCCATTTGACTGATATTCACTCCCCGCCCATCATCTCCACGCCAACATTCGCACAAACGGTAGAAGCGGGAACATCCTGAAGGGCGATGGCAGTTGGGTGTGAGGGTTACAAACAAACCCATCTTTTACAGCCGAAATGCGAACACTCGTCCTCTGATTTGTTTGTGGAACTTGTCTGACAGGTAATTGCGCAACAAACAACTCATCTACTTTCTTGATTCAACGATTTTGAGACCTGAATTGTGAAATCCGTCGATCTAATCACTTACTATTTGAAAATATTTTTCAGACCCGAATTATGGAGATTCTGTCACTCAGACGGTGTCCTCAGAAGTGAAGACAGAAGGAGATGAGGTAACTTTCAGCTGCACCTATGATACTACATGGAGCTACTAGGACATATTTTGGTACCGGCAACGGTCAGACACGAGTTCATACTGAGCAAAGGTACAGGTGGTGGTGAAGATAAAGCAGATTTTGCGCAAACCAGCTTCACCGTCCATCTCCAGAAGGAAAGGAAATTCACCAGTTTGACCATCTCATCGCTGCAGCTGAGCGACTCTGCAGTTTATTACTGCGGCCTCTGGCGCACAGTGATGTAAACCAGATACACCCTCGTCCAAAAACCCCAGCTTCTGTGTTTATATCGACTTTGCCCGCTGCAGCTGGATAAATCTGCACCCTGCCTGCCGTTTGTGGTTTCCCACCACCCTGAGTTCTCGTCCCAAATTCTATCAGTTTCCCTCGCCCTCAATCTGTGCAGCTTCCGCTGTGGCTTTTCAGTCACTCACTTTCCAATGTCCGCCTTTTGACTCATAACCTCTGCTGTCTCCTGGCTTTATTTTTCTGGGATATGTGAATGTTTGCATCAGCCGGCCGATGTGTTCCATTCGCAGTCACTGGTCTGTTTCCAGTTCAAGTCACAAACAACGAACCTTGGGAAACTGACCGGCCAGATGTAGTCCTCAGCCTTATTCTCGGAACCTGCGCGGAACAGTTGTTGGGAGCATTCGGAGAAGTCCTTAACGTCTCCCTACTATAAATCCTAGATTCCTACCTGCGTTAAGATGACCAGTATCATCAAGGAGAAAAAGGCATGGTGTCTTAACGAATAGGGGTCTGGCACCCTGACGGCGAAAATCATGAAGAGCTTCCAGAGGCTGGTCATGTCACACATAAACTCCAACCTCGACCAATGCATTTTGCTTGCGCAGAAACTGGTCCACGGTAGATGCCATCTCCCTGGCCTTACACGAATATATGGAACATCCGGAGAACATAGAACCGAATCTCAAACAATGACGAGGCGGTGTCCATGAAGGACATGGAGAATCTGGTGGTATCGCGTCAAGACAACAACCTCTGCCTCAGTGTCAGAAAATTGAAGCTTGTCACGCCTGTCGGTGCAGATTATTCAGAGTTTCAAATTCCTAGGTCTAAGCATCGGGAACATATTTTCCCGCTTCAGCCACGTGGACGCTTTTGACAAGATAGTACACCGGCGCCTCTACTTCTCCAGAAGACGGAGGAAATTCGGCAAGTCAACAATGTCCCTCGCCAGTTTATACAGAAGCTCTATAGAAAGAATCCTATCCGGATGCATCGTAGGTTGGCAAGGCAATTGTTCTGCCCAAGCCCGCAAAAAATTGCAGAGTTGTGAACGCAGCCGAGCCCGTCACGAAAACCATCCTCCCCTTCACAGACTGAATCTACAGTTCCCTCTGCCTCGGGAAAGCAGCCAACATTTTCAAGGACCCTTCTTCTTCCCCATTTCATCCCATCGGGCAGAAGGTAGAACAGCTTGACAACACGTATCGCTGGACGGAAGGAGGGCTTCCATCCAGCTAACATCCCGGTATGTCGGCCGCGTACTGATCCCTGTGGCACTGCAGTTGTTGCAGCGTGAGACAGCGAGAGAAGCAGAACAGACAAGCACGGAAGGAATGAAGAAGGGGAGAGAGGTCAGCTGACAAAGAGACATGCAGGGGGACGGAGAAAGATAACGAGCGAGGGAGAGAGAGCGAGGCACACAGTGATGAGAATACATCAGCGCAGATGGGGCAGAGGGCAAAGTGAGAGAGCAGACACACAAACACGCAGACACACCGACATACACACACACACACACACACACACACACACACACACACACACACACACACACAGAGCAATGGAGAATGAGACGGAGTGGGGAAAGAAAGTGGACGAGAGAGTAAGAGAATTTTTAGTCATGGCTGACACAGTGCGGTGCTTGAGCTCTAAAACATGAGCTAATCACATACCAGGAATAAGTCTTTGGGAACCCACACATTGATAAAAGTTCATGACTTTAATTTAAGAGAGACAGATTGAAAGAGAGAGAATAGTACAGGTCGGGGAACGGCCAGTCTTGGAATCTAAACCACATCACATTCTGATTGTTGCCTGATGGGTTCAGTTTTGAATTAAAAGCTGATGGGTATGTATGAACTCTCTCCCTCTCTCCCTCCCTCCCTCCCTCTCTCTCTCTCTCTCTCTCTCTCTCACACACACACACACACACACACACACACACACACACACACACACACACACACACACAGAAAGAAAGAAAAGAAACGAGAGGACAGAAATTGAAAAGCAAGCAAGGAGATGAATATTCTTTCTTTTTGTTGAACTGATGCGTTAAGTCCTCCAACCAGTCTTCCAGCAGAGAACCACCACAGCCCATCTTACAAAAAATGAAGATGGCCGTGGTTGTGTTCCTCATGTCCCTCACTGATTATATTGGCCAGGCTGCCAGGGCGAGTCTCTAATAATGTGGCCAGTGTGGGTCTCATTTGAACAATACAGTCGTATGCTGTTGAGAAAACTCTGGTTTGTTGCGGGAACGAGGGGGAAATCATTCAATGACCCAGGAAGTTCCCGAACTGACGGCTGAAGAGGGAATGACCATTTTCCTGAACTGTATTTACTCTGCGAAGGGCTCGATTTTTATTTTGCTGCTGTCAATATCGTGGGGAAAAGCCGAAATATGCGTTGAAGATACGTGGCTCAGGAACAGTATATCCGTCACGAGAATAGCCGGAGAATTGTTCGGCTGCTTTGCAGAAACGCAGCAACAAGTTCCATTTACGTATCACCGGGTCCCTTGTGTCGGATTCCGCAGATTATCATTGCACATGGGGTCACACTATTGCAGGGAAAAAGCAACTCAGAGTGCGCACATACCCCGGAGGCCGTGACATCAATTGAAAGTTTTTCTGTACTGCATACTGACACATTTGGGCAGCCAATCACTGTGCATCGCAGAGTTATTGTAATCTTTTACCCGCAATGGAAATATGTCCACTCTGCACCTTGCTTCAGACCACTGTTTCATGGGTAATCTCTGAAATTTCACAACTTGCACCGACAATCCTGGATATATTCCTTTGCAATTCATGGCGTCTTCATGCAACTTATTTTTTTGTCATCATCACATTTAGCAACCAGATCTTCCGTGATTTCAGCGGAGCCATTCACAGAAATTGTGAATAGTTCTCTCGGCAGTGATCCTTGTTGCAGAGAGAGGCATGGTGAAAATCAGAGCGAAGAGCGGGCTGGCATGGAAGGGAGGAGGAAGAGAGAAGGAATCAGTTAAGGAAACATGGAATAGTGAGGGGTGAGAGAGAAACAGGAGACATATATATAGAGAGAAGGAGAGAGAGAGGGATAGAGGAGGAGAGAGGCAAAGGAGAGGAAAGAAATAGTGGGAGAGGGAGGGAGAGAGAGAAAAAAATGGAGAGGATGATACATAAATAGATATAGAGAGAAGGAAGGAGAAAGAGCGAGAGAGAAGGGGGTGTGAGAAGGAACTGAGAGAAAGAGAGAGAGAGATGGGGTATACGGAGAGCGAAGGGGGTGAGAGAGAAGACAGCTTATGACTGTGTGGGTTCCTAAGGACTTATTCATGGATTGGGATTGGCTCATGCTTGAGGGTTGAAGAGCAGCACTGTGTCAACCATCGCTAAAATGCTCTTACTCTATCTCACTCGTTCTCTCTTTCCTCTCTCTCTCGCATTCTCCCTTGTTGCGTGTATTTGTGTGTGTGTGTGTGTGTGTGTGTGTGTCGTTGTATGTGTGTGTCGGTATGTCTGTGTGTCTGTGTCTATGTGTGTTTGTGTATCTTCTCGCCAGTGTGAGTTTCTTCTACTCAATGCATCCAGCGCCTGTTGTTTTCTTCCGTGTTTTGTTGCGGAAACAAATGGGAAAGATTCAGTCACCCAGGAAAACTCCCGAACCAACCGTGAAGAAGGATAGACTACAATACTGAATTGCAATTACTCAGCGACGGCTGGATATCTGTTTGGTACAGTCGCTAACATGGGGAAAAGCCGAGAGATACGCTGGAGATACATTGTTGAAGAACAGTACCCCCGTCTCCAGAAGGCCCGGAGAAGTTCTCGGCTGCTTTGCAGAAAGACAACAAGTTGGTCTATTTAAGTATCACCAGGGCTCAGCGTAGCTCGATGCCATGGTGTTTCCACAGTGGTCGGGAGATGTCTCTCGGAGAGTAGATGGTTGCTCTCGCCAGAGGGCGCGCTCACTCTGGAGAACTGGGCAACAATTCAAACGACGGCACGGGTTCAGAAACATTCCTTTGCACTGAAGTGATGGTCATCATGATCGAGTTAAAACTTACTTTGATTGTAAATTTGGAAAGGAAGGGTGAGGAAATGTGTCAGTTGAATTGTTTGGTGTTGACAAAGTCAGCGGGAGAAGAAATTTGACGTGAGACTTTCAGATGGATAGACCTAGAGTGAGAAAGAGAGGGGGAGTGGAGCGGAGAGAGAAAGCGAGGGGGTGAGAGAGGAAGAGAGATATGAGGATGGCTGCGGGCGTGAGAGAGCATATAAAGGAGGGAGGTGGTCAAAAAAGAAATATTGAAGAGAGATAGAGAAAGATTGAGAGTGATAGATACACAGAGATCGATAGACAGATAGATAACAGATAGATATCAAATATATAGAGATAAATGGATGATAGATAGGTAGGGAGATGGATAGGTAGAGAGATAGATAGATGACAGACAGACAGACAGATAGACAGACAGATAGATAGATAGAGAGATATGGAGAGGGAGAGCGCGAGAGCGAAAGACAGTACATGAGCCACAGCTGACATTCACCTAAGTTCCGATAGGTCAAGCATTCAAACATAAGCCAATCCTCTACCAACAATACGTCCCACACAACGATAAGCGATCCTCATTTGAATTTAATCTCTCATATTCGTCATTTGTCATGCAGTGGCCAATTTTGAATGCAACGTACGAAGATCTCACGTGCCTGAGTCTTCGGGATCATCCTGCCACAGAGAACCTGCCCGGGAGCGTTGCTTAGGTCCATGCAGTCAATATCCACTGATCAACTCTTATCAATCATCTTCGCCACGGACTTAGAAAGTCAATGAAGGATGAAGGGGAGAGCCCTCCCGCACGAAGCCGTGCTGCCTCTCCGGAATAACTCTGCTTTTCTAGATGAGATTAGATCTTATCCCAAAGAATCTTCTCCAAAAAATTCCCGATTTCTGATGTGAGGCTCATCGGTCTATAATTTCCTGTTTTTACTTCTTTTCCCTTATTAAACTGAGGAACAACACTGACTGTTTTTCAGTCATCTGGAACACCGCCTGGAAATACAGAGAATACAAAGATATCCGTTAAGGACTCAGAAGTTTCGATGAGTCCTCTTTCAATAATCTGGGAAAGGTTCCATTCACCCATGGGGATTTATCCAACTTAAATTTGCTCAGGAGACCCAATGTCTCCACTTTCTTGACAAGGTCATGTCTTAATTTAGCATACCCATCTCACTCACTTTCATACTTATTGCCATTGACAATACTCATCCAGTCCTCATCAGAATCATAAAAACATATCTCTATCCCTTTCTTTGTTTTCACGAATTCCCACATGCTTTCTGCGATGAAACACAGCCATCAAAGATGGCTACCGCTCCATCCAACGCCACCACCACCCCACCGCATTTTGGAAAATCAATCAGGCTGTGCTCAGCTGCGTCGTCAGCCCTTAAACAACACTCCAAGACATTAATTGACATTAAGCTCTAACTCCAGTTTCAAGTTTGCAGATGACTCCATCGTAAAATTGGTGAATTAGGTTATTGTTGTCATATGTACAGAGGTGCAGTGAAACCTTGTCTTGCATACCATCCATACAAATCAATTCATGACAAACGTGCTTTGAGGTAGTGCAAGGTGAAACAATAACAGAATATCGAATAAAGTGTTACAGTTACAGACAAAGTGCAGTGCAGGTTGACAAAGAGAGCAAGGCCATAACGAGGATATTAATGAGGTCAGTGCACCTTATCACACTGGGGGCCGTTCAATAGACTTATAAGAGCGGAATAGAAGATGTCCTTGAGCCCAGTGTACGTGCTTTCAGGCTTTTGTGTCTTCTGCCCGATGGGAGGGGGATAAAAGTGAATGTACAGGGGGTGCGGTATTTGATTATTCTGGCTGCTTCACCAAGGCATCGAGAAGTGCCAAAAAGAGTCCATTGAGAAGAGACTGGTTTCCGTGACGTGCTGAGGTGTGCCATCAACTCCCTGCATTTTCTTGCGGTTTCGGGCAGAGTAGTTGCCGTACCAAGCTGTGATGCATCTGGATAGCATATTTTCTGTGGTGCATCGATAAAGGGGACGTGTCCAACTTTTTTAGCCTCCTGACGATGCAGGGGAGCTGGTGAGCTTTCTTGGCCATGGATTGCCCGTGGTTGGACCAGGACAAGCCGTTGGTGATGTTTAGTCCTACAATCTGGATGCTCTCAACCCGCTCGACCTCAGCACCGTTGATGCAAACAGGAGCATGTGCAGTGGCTCCATCCTGAATTCAATGACCAGCTCGAGTAGGCCGGATATAAAACAACGAGAAAGTGGCATACACGAAGGAGAGAGTGAGCCGAGTGCCCGGTCTCAAACAACAACACAAGTGTCGTCAAAACGAAGGACCTGATAGTGACTTCAGACGGGTGGAGTACATGGCCCTTTCTTTGTCGGTGGTGCTGAGGTGCAGACAGTTGACAGCTTCACGTTGTCCTGGAGCAGCCACGTGGACGCTGCAGACAAGGAAGCCCATCAACATCTGTACTTCCTCAGAAAGCGAAGGAATTCAGCATGTCCCCGATGATTCATACCAATTCTTACAGATGCGCAATAGAAAGTCTCCCCTCCAGATGCATCACAAATTGGTTTGACAACTGCTCTGCCCAAGACCGCAAAGGTCTGTAATTACAGAAAGCTTCGCTGTCCAGGTACCTATTCCTAGTCCACTGAATCGAACAAATTCCGATAACTATCCAGATTAGTCATTTTCTTGGGCGTCTTTCTCCTTTTACACCATAGTGTGGATATGTACGAATACATTCATCAGTCGAAAGACATTTCTCTCTCCAACTCAATTCCACTCTATTTCTTTTCCTATGTCTGTCTCTCCGTCTCTCTGTCTCTCTCAGACACGTTCTCACCCTCCGTCACACACTTTCTTTCGCCCTCCTTCTGTATCTTTCCACTAACATTCTCTCGTTTTGCACATCCTCACAGTTTTCGACCAATCAGGGCCTGCGATGTTCACTTGTGTTTATTGTCCAAGTGCATGAAGCCATGTCACGGAGCTGGGACATCAACTGTGCTTCTCCTTCCAAAGGTGCGGTCCACCTCACGAAGTGTTTCCAGCTGTGCGATCATTTATTTTCTTCCACATTTCCTGCACTTGCAGCGGGAATCGAACATTTAATTTACATTCTCTCTGTCTCTGTCTTTAGCTCCCGTTATCTGTCTCTCCATCTCTCCCTCCCTCTTTCACGGACACACACACACACACACACACACACACACACACACACACACACACACACACACACACACACACACACACACTCAGGCGCACACACACACACACCAATCAACCCTCCCTCTAGCTATCTCATTGTCTGTCACTCCACATGTGCCAAATTAGCCGACGTCTCCGTGCGGCGCGTTCCGCATGGGAAACGGGCAACAGATCAATTTTGGATCTGATATTTGCTGCAGTTCTGCGAGGTGTGCGGGGAGAGTTACCACCTCAGATTGCACCAGTAATCACAATTCAGTACGAAGTCTGTGCGCTCTCTGAAGGCTAACGTGCATATCGTTGGTATTGTGGTGTCTTCAGCCTTAGTTAATATTGCCGCGCCGCCTCCTTATATTGACCAGGATTGAATGTTTCCCCACCCAGTCTCTGCAAGTTGAACGGTTCTCCTAAATGTACATTTGGGGAAGTCGGCGGCTAGGCCGGGTGTGGAGGGCGGACATAATGGGGAGATGTGGTGCACCCATTGGACTGACATTTATTCCCCGCCCACCACCTTACGTCACCACCCGCACAAACGGTAGAAGCGCGAACTTCCTGAACGGCGACGGCAGTTGGTTGTGAGAATTCTTACCAGACACATCCTTTACAACCGAAATGCGAATTCTCGTTCTCTGGATTGTTTGTGGAACTTGTCTGATAGGTAACTGCGCAACGGGCAACTCATCCACTTTCTTGATTCAACGGGGTTTCGACCTGAATTGTGAAAGCCGTCGTTCTGTTTCTTACTATTTGAAAATATTTTTCAGACTCGAGTCATGGGGATTCTGTTACTCAGACGGTGTCCTCAGAAGTGAAGACAGAAGGAGAGGAGGTGGCTTTCAGCTGCAGATATGATACTACAGAGAGCAGCTACAGGTTATATTGGTACCGGCAACTGTCAGACTCAAGACCTGAGTTCATACTGAGCAAACGTTCAGGTGGACGTGAAGATAAAGCAGATTTTGCCCAAAATCGCTTCAGCGTCCATCTCCAAACAGAAAGAAAATTCACTCGTTTGACCATCTCATCGCTGCAACTGAGCGACTCAGCAGTTTATTACTGCGCTTTAAGCCACACAGTGATGTAAACCAGTTAAACCCTCGTACATAAACTACAGCTTCTGTGTAGAAGTCGAGTTTTACCGCTGCAGTTGGATACATCTGCACCCTCCGTGTTGTTTGTGGTTTCCCTCCGCCCTGAGAACTCGTCCCGGATTCTATCAGTTTCCCTCGCCCCCGGTCTTTGCATCTTCCGCTGTTGCTTTACTATGACTCACTTTCCCATGTCTGTGTTTGGATTCATAACCTTTGCTCTCCCCGCTTTAATTTTTCTGTGATATCTGAATGTTTCCATCAGCTGGGCGCAGTGTTCCCTTCGCTATCACTGGTTTGTTTCCAATTCAGTTCAGATACACAGAAGCTATAGGACGTGAGCGGCCCCAATGTAGTCGCCGGACTTGTTCTCAGTTCCTGCAGGACAGCTTGTGGGAATTATCGCAGAAGTCCTTAACATCACTCTGCTCTAATCTGAGATTCCTACTTGCGTTAAGACGACCAGTTTTATCAAGGCATGGTGTCTTAATAATTAGGGCGAGGTCACTCTGACATATGCAATAATGAAGTGCTTCGAGACGCTGGTCATGTCACACATTAACTCCAGCCTCCCAGACAACCTCGTACCAATGCATTTCACTACCTCCGAAACAGGTCCACGGCGGATGCCATCTCCCTGGCCCTACACGAACATCTGGCACATCTGGACAATAAAGACACCTCAGTCAGACCCCTTTTACAGAATAAATCTCCACCTGTACACCATAATTGCAAACGTACTCATATCCAAGCTCTCCGACATTGGTGTCTGCAACTTTCTTCCTCCGCAACTGTATCCTTGACTTCTTGACCAACACACCGCAATCAGTAAGGATCAGCGACAGCGCCTCCTGAATAATTCCCAAGAAATACAGTAGGCCACAAGTCTGCGTTCTCAGCACCTTGCTGTTCTCCCTCGACACTCAGGACTCTGCGGTCACAATCTACTTCTGATGCAAATTCGCGGATTATATAGCCGTTGTGGGCCAGATCACAAACAATGAGTCCATGAAGCAGATGGACAGTCTTGTACCATCGTGACAAGACACACACCTCTGCCTCAGTCTCAGAAAATTGTCGTTTATCGATTTCACGCCTGTCTGTCTCAGTGCTGCTGTGGTGTAGATTGCTCAGAGCTGCAAATTCCCTACCAGGTGTAAGTATCGGCAATTGTTTTCCTGCTACAACCACGTGGCAGCTTTTGACAAGATAGCACACCAGACCCTCTACATGTCCAGAAGACGAAGGTAATTCGACATGTCACCGATGTCCCTCACCAGTTTATACAGAGGCTGTACAGAGAGCATCCTATCCGGGTGCATGATAGATTGGCATGGCAACTGCTCGGCCCAAGCCCTAAAAAATTGCAGAGTTTTGCAGGCAGCCCAGTCAGTCACGAAAACCATCCTCCACTCCACAGAGTGCGTCTACACTTCCCGATGCATCGGGAGAGCAGCCAACATTTTTAAGGACCCTTCTTCTTTCCAATTGCATCCCATCAGGCAAAAGGAAGTCAGGCTTCATATCACGTATCGCTGGACTCAAGGACAGCTTCCACCCAGCTTACATCCCGCTAAGTTTCACTGTAGTTGTTGCAGCGACAGACAGCGGGAGAAGCAGAGTATACAGGCATGGAAGGAAGGAAGAAGAGGAGAGAGAGAAGTTTACAAAGAGACAGGCACGGGGACGGGGAAAGAGAAAGAGCGAGGAGAGAGATTGACGATCAATACATAAACGCAGACGGCGGAGAGGGCAAAGTGAGAGAGAAGACACACAAACTCAGACACACAAAGACACACACACACACACACACACACACACACACACACACACACACCGCCGCATAAGCACACACAGACCCAGACAGAGAATCACACACACACACACACACACACACAACAAAGGAGAATGAGAGAGAGAGTGGGGAAAGAGAGAGGATGAGAGGGAGAGAGAGAAAGAGAGAGAGAGAGAGAGAGAGAGAGAGAGAGAGAGAGAGAGAGAGAGAGAGAGAGAGAGAGAGAGAGAGAGAGAGAGAAAGAGAACATTTCGTCCTGGCTGAGATACTGCGGTGCTTGAGCTCTCAAGCATGAGCAAATCATATACCAGGAATATGTCCTTGGGAATCGCGACATTGTCAAACGTTCCAGACATGAATTTGAGAGGGACAGATTGAAAGAGAGAGAATAGAACAGGTCCGAGACTAGCCAGACGTCCGATCAAATTTACATCATATTATAATTGTTGCCTCACAGTTTCTGTTTTGTATCAAAACCTGGTAGGTAAATGTGAACTCTCTCTCTCTGTCTCTGTCTGTCTCTCTCTCTCATCTCTCTTTCTTTCTATTTCTCTCTCTCTCTCTCTCTCTCTCACACACACACATACACACACATACACACACACACACACACACAGAAAGAACGACAGACAGGGAATGAGAGGACAGAAATTGAAAACCAAGCAAGGAGATGGATCTTCTTTCTTTTCGTTCCATTGATCCGCGAAGTTCTAATTCGCCAACCAGTCTTCCAGCAGAGAACCACCACAGTCCATCTTACAAAAAGTGTAGATGGCCGTTGTTGTGTTCCTCATGTCCCTCACTAATTATATTGGCCGGGCTGCCAGGGGATTCTCTAATAATATGGACAATGTGGATCTCCCTATTTCCAATGGACTCGTAAGCTGGTCAGATATTCTAGTTTGTTCCGGGAACGAGGGCGAAACAGTCAGTGACCCAGGAACCTCGCGAAGTAACGGCCGAAGAGACTATAATACTGAACTGAAGCTACTCGGCCAAGGGCTCGATATTTTTTTTGCTGTTGTCAATATCGTGGGGAAAAGCCGAGATATGCGCTGACGATCCGTGGCTCAGGAACAGTATCTCCGTCACGAGAATACACGGAGAGTTTCTCGGCTGCTTTGCAGAAAGGTAGCAAGAAGGTCCACTTGAGTATCACCGGGACTCTTGTGTCGCATTCGCAGTGTATCTTTGCGGATGGTGTCGCAAGGTTGCAGGGTAAAAGTCACTCAGACCGCGCTCGCCAGGGGCGCACAGACCCCGGAGGACGAGACATCAATTCAGAGTTTTAATTACTGTACTGCACACTGACACATTTGGGCAGCCGGTCATGGAGCACCGCAGAGTTATTGTAATCTTTCACCCGCAATGGAAAGATTATATCATTCTGCATATAAATGTCTTCACTCGTTACCTTGTTGCAGGCCACTGCTGCATGGGTGATCTCTGTAATTTCAGAACATCAACCGACAAACCTGTGTCTATTCCTTTCCAATTCATTGCATCTGCTTGCAACTTATTTTTGCGTCATCATCACATTCAACAACCAGACCTTCCGTGATTTCTCCCGAGCTATTCACATAAATTCTGAACAGTTCATCCGGCAGTGATCCTTGGAACACACATCTCGGTGCAGAGTGAGATATGGTGAGAAACAGAGCGAAGGGCTGGCTGGCATCGAAGGAAGGAAGGACGAGAGGAGAAAACAGACACAGAAACAAGAAAGTGGATATCTATCTATCTATCTATCATCTATCTATCTATCTATCTATCTATCTATCTATCTATCTATCTATCTATCTATCTATCTATCTATCTATCTATCTATCTATCTATCTATCTATCTATCTATCTATCTATCTATCTATCTATCTATCTATCTATCTATCTATCTATCTATCTATCTATCTATCTATCTATCTATCTGTCTATCTGTCTGTCTGTCTGTCTGTCTGTCTGTCTGTCTGTCTGTCTGTCTGTCTGTCTGTCTGTCTGTCTATCTATCTATCTATATTTATACAGAGGGAGAGAGAGAGAAAGAGGGAGAGATGCATATACATAGAGAAGGTGTGGGGGAGGTGTGAGAGAGCGAAAAGTTTGAGAGAGGAAAGAAATAGTGGGAGAGGGAGGGAGAGAGAGAGGGAGTTAACGATATAAGAAAAGAAGAAGAGGGAGAAACAAATTCGTCAGGAAAGCTTATCATTGTGTGGGTTCCCAAGGACTTATTCCTTGTATGGGATTGGCTCATGTGCGAGGGCTCAAGCACAGCACTGTGTCAGTCATGGCGAAAAATCCTCTCTCTCTCTCTCTCTCTCTCTCTCTCTCTCTCATCCTCTCTTTTCCCCCCTCTCTCTAATTCTCCCCTGGTGTGTGTGTGTGTATGTGTGTGTGTGTGTGTGTGTGTGTGTGTGTGTGCGCGTGCGTGTCAGTGTAGGTGTGTGTCGGTGTGTCTGTGACTGTGTGTGTTTGTGTGTCTTCTCTATGAATTTCCCCTCTCCTCCAGCTGCGTTCATGTATATTCACCACTGTGTGGGTCCTCTCTCTCTCTCTTTTTCTTTCTCCGTCCCCCTGCCTGTCTCCTTGTAAATTTCTTTCTCTCCCCTTCTTCCTTTCATCCATCCGTGTCTGCTCTACTTCTCCCGCTGTCTCTGGCTGCAACAACTGCAGTGCCGCAGGGATCGGTACGTGGGCAACTTGCCAAAATCTATATAAATAGCTCCGATGTTCACTTGAAATGTCTTGTTTCCAGATGCCGCGACGACGCAATATTGAATGAAAAGTAAATTGCAAGAGGCTGCAGTGAATTTAAACTGAATGAATACAGGTATGTTGTGGTCAGATGGAACGGTAAGTTGTGACCGGACAAAAGGGTCCCATGTATGAATCTCCCTCGGTTACCGAAATGACAAAGGGAGAAAAATGTGAAAAACTCCGAACTTGTTCCGTTTGCAGAGAAATTAAAGCAAACATATTGTTCAAATGGTGAAAGATTACAACCACTCTGAAATGCAGCATTTGTGGTCTCCATTTGGGTCAAATGACAAATTTGACAAATGAAGTGCTGACTCCATGACAAGGTGGATTGGCAGATCAATAATTCATCTTTGGGCGTAAAAGATGTCCGAACAAGAGTCTTAAAACAGCGGGATGCAAGCTGTCCTTGAGTCTAGCGGTGCGTGTTGTCAATCCTTTCAACCTTCTGCTCGAGAAAGAAGAATGGTCCTTGAAGATGCTGGATGCTTTCCCGAGGCAGCGTGAAATGTAAACGAAGTGAATGGGGGTGGGGGAGATGGTTTTCGTGACGTGGACTGGGCTGCGATCACTACTGTGCAATTATTTACGGGCTTGGGCAGAGCAGTTGCAATATCAATCTATGATGCATCCCAATAGCATGCTTTCTATCGAGCCTCTGTATGAACTGGCGAGGGTCATCGGTGACATGCCGAATTTGCGCAGAGAAGTAGAGGCACTGGTGTGTTATCTTCTCCAACGGGTTCACGTGGCTGGAGCGGGAAAAGCATGTTGCTGAAACTTTCATCACGGAATTTGAAGCTCTGAACAATCTTCACCACAGTAGAACTGACATAGACGGGCATGAAGGTGAAAAGTTTCTTTTTTCTGACACTGAAGCAGAGGTTGTTGCCTGTAAACGATGCCACGAGACTCTCCATCTCCTTCATGGGCTCCGTCTCGTTATTGTTTGAGATGCAGCCAACGACGGTGCTGTCATCCGCGAACATATATATGAAGTTACAGCAGATCTTGACCACAGAGTCCTGAGTGTTGAGGGAGAACAGCAAGATTCTCAGAACGCAGCCTTGTGGGCTACCGTGGGTGTGAGGAATATTGAGTAGACGCTTTATCATATCCTTACTGATTGTGGTCTGTTGGTCAAGAAAACAAGGATCCATTTGCGGAGGAAGGAGGTGCAGACACCAATGTCGAGGAGTTGGAGATGAGTGCGTTTGGAATGATTGTGGGAAGGCGGAGCTTTAGTCAATAAATAGGAGTCTGATGGGGTTGACTTCGGTATCTTGATGTGCCAGATAGATGGAATCCGCCGTGGTCCAGCTTCGGCGATAGCGAAACGCAGTGGGTTGAGGTAGTCTGGGAGTCTGGAATTCATCTGTGACATGACCAGCCTCTCGAAGCTCTTCATGATTCTGGATATCATTGTGACCTCGTCCCAGACGTTAAGACAGCATTCCTTCTCCTTCAGGATACTTCTCTTCGTTACGCAGGTTGGAATACAAGATTGGAGCAGGGACATATTAAGGTCTTTTGAGAATATTCCCAGCAGCTGTTGTGCGCCGGTTCTGAGAACAAGGCCGGCGACCCCAGCGGGACAGCTCACTTTCCCCAGGTTCGATGTCTGTGACTTGAATTGGAAACAGACCAGTGTCCGCGAATGGAACACGGCGGCAAGCTGATGCAGACATTCATATATCGCAGAAAAATAAATCCAGGGAAGAGCAGAGGTTATGAATTAAAAGACAGACATTGGAAAGTGAGTGACTGAAAAGCCACAGCTGAAGCTGCACAGACCGAGGGCGAGTGAAACTGAAAGAATTTGGGACGAGTACTCAGAGTGGAAAGAAACCACAAACAGCACACAGGGCGCTGTTGTATCCAGCTGCGGCGGGCAAAGTTGACATCAACACAGAAACTGGAATTTTTGTACGAGGGTTGAACTGGTTTACATCACTGTGCGGCGGAAGGCGCAGTAATAAACTGCAGAGTCGCTCAGCTGCAGCGATGAGATGGTCAAACTGATGAATTTTCCTTCCTTCTGAAGATGGACGGTGAAGCGTGTTTGAGCAAAGTCTGCTCTATTTTGATCTCTCCCTGAACCTATGCTCAGTATGAAATCAAGTCTTGCCTCTGACCGTTGCCGATACCAATTTAAATAGTAGTCGCTCTCTGTAGTATCATAGCTGCAGCTGAAAGACACCTCCTCCCCTTCTGTCTTCACTTCTGAGGACACCGTCTGAGTGACAGAATCTCCATGACTCGAGTCTGAAAAACATTTTCAAATATTAAGAAATTAGATGGACGTCTGTCACAATTGAGGTTGAAACCCCGTTGAATCAAGAAAGTAGATGAATTCCCTGTTGCGCAATTACCTATCACACAAGTTCCACAAACAATCCAGAGGACGAGTATTCGCATTTCGGCCGGAAAGGATGTATTTGGTTAAAACCCTCACACCCAACTGCCGTCACCTTTCAGGATGTTCGCTCTTCTACCTTTTGTGCGGGTGATGGCGTGGAGATGCTGGGCGGAGAGTGAATCTCAGACCAATGGCTGCACAACGTGTCACCACTAGCTCCGCCCCGCTTACCCGCCTACGTCCCCAGAAGGGACACAGTCGATGTACGTGCAGGAGAACGGTTCAACTTGCAGAGACTGGGTGAGGAAACAATCAACCTTCGTCAATCCACCGGGGACAGCTCGACACTCTTCACTGAGGCTGTTGACATCGCAATACCAACGATGGTCAATTTATCCTTCAGAGGGCACACAAGCAGTCTGGTGAAATGGTGATTATTGGTTCACTAATTCTTCCCGCAACCCCCGTCGGACGGCAGGGAAGGATCAGATCCAAAATTGCTCTGTTGCCCGTTTCCCATTCGAAACGACTTGGACGGAGATGTGGGCAAGTGCGGCACATACTAGGTGACATTGAATGAGAGAGACAGAAGGTGGGTGGACTGTTTTGTGTGTGTGTGTGTGTGTGAGTGTGTTTTTGTGTGTATGTGTGTGTTTTTGTGTGTGTGTGTGTGAGTGTGTGTGTGTGTCTGTCTGTCTGTCTGTGGGTGTGTGGGAGCGTGTGTGAGTCTGTATGTGAAAGTGAGAGGAAGAGATAGAGAGAGGGAGAGACAGAGAGAGAATGACAGAGAGAGTGACAGAGAGAGAATCTAAATGGAAAGAAGGCATCCCGCTGCAAATGCACGAATTCTGGAAGGAAATAAATGACAGCTCTGCTGGCAGCACTTCGTTGGGTGGACTGCATCTTTGTAAGGAGAAGCAGCTTTAACGTTACAACTTCATGACATGGCTTGATGCATTTGGACAATAAACACAAATTAACACCGCAGGCCCTGATTGGTCCAAAACTGAGAGGATGTACAAAAGGGAGAATGTGAGTGGAAAGACAGAGACGGAGGGCGAAAGAGAGTGTGTCACAGAGGGAGACAAAATATGTGATTGAGAGAGAAGGAGGGAGAGACAGACATAGAGAAATAAAGAGTGAGGAAGTGAGATGGAGAGAGAAATGTCTTTTGACTGATGAATGTACTCGGACATACCCGCACGATGGTGTAAAGGGAGAAAGACGCTCATAAGCGTCACTAATCTGATCGTTCTGCTTTTCTCTCGATGCAGTTGACTCAGAGTCGCTACCTGGATAGCGAATCATTTGATTATTACTGCCATATCTTCTTCCTTGCTACTGACATCCTTACACAGCTTTGTATCATCGGCAAAATTGGGTACTTTACAACAGGCTCTCCCATCCCAATTATTGCAACTTGAATATCTGGGCCCCGCTGATGAGACGCTCTGATCCGGAAATTCCGCCTTCACCCTGTGTTATACTGTTTAATTAAGGTTTGCATTCGATCCAGGCAGATCATTCCAAACATGGCTCTCTGCAATTTTTTGTGGTGTTGGGCAGAACAGTTCCCAAACCAAGTTGTGATGCATCTGGAGCGGAGGCCTTTTTTTGTGCATCTGTAGGAATTGGTCTGAGCCATCTGGGACATGCTGAATTCCTTCGCCTGGTAAGGAAGTAGAGAGGTTGATGTCTGTAGCGTCCACCTGGCAGCTCCAGGACAATCTAAAGCTGTCAACTATCTCCACATCAGCACCATTGATAAAGTAGGTGCCATGTAATCCACTTGTCTGTAGGTCTTTCGTTTTGATAATATTGAGGGGAAGATTGTTGTTGTTTTGACGTCCCGCCACTCGGATCTCTGTCGAGAGGGAAGGATTCTGTCAGCCAGGATCGGGATGAACGGTTGACGAAGGACCGAACATAATATTGAATTGTACTAACTCGAACGCGAATTTAAACCTTTTTTTTTGTACATGCAGCATTGCGGGAAGTCTCCAAAATATTAGCTGTATATTTATAGCTCGAAAAGTTAGAACGGTCTCCAAAGTGTCCGGCAGGTTTTCCGCGGAGATGCAAAAGGATCACAACAGTGTTCATGTAAATATCTCCGGGTCCCCTGTGTCGGATTCCGCCGTGTATCTCTGTTCCATGGAGCCCACACTTTTGTCGGGAGATGTCGGATCTGCTCCGGACAAAAATCTGCCCTGGATGTTGCAAAGTTCCGGCAGTAGAGTGCGTACTAACCAAATATGTGTGTTCTCTCTCTCCTTCTCACTCCCTCTCTCTCTGACTCTCGCTCTCTCTCTCTCGAACACACACACACACACAAACACACACAAATATTCTATTTCTTGTTGCGGAAACAAATAGGAAAGATTCAGTGACCCAGGAACATCCCCAGCATAACGGCGACAAGGATAGACTCCAAAAACTGAATTGAAGTTACTCAGCGATGGCTGGATATTTCTTTGCTACAGAATAGTGGGGAAAAGCCGAGATGTGCACTGGCGATACATGGCTGAGGAACTCCATCCCTTTCTTTGTTTTCACTAATTCCCACATGCTTCCTGCCAGAACCATCAAAGACGCCGGACGCTCCACACCCTACCGCATTCTTGGAACAATCAGACAATCAGGCTGTGCTCAACTGCGTCCTCAGCCCTTAATCAACACTCTAAGACATCAATTCTGTTGTAACTCCAGTTTCAAGTTTGCATATGACTCTATCGTCAAATTGGTAAATTGGTTTATTATTGTCACATGTACCGAGGTGCAGTGAAACCTTGTCTTGCACACCATCCATAGAAATCAATCCATGACAGCAGTGCGTTGAGGTAGTGTTCAAGTTCAAGTTCCAGTTCCAAGTTACTTTATTGTCATTCACCATATGCTGTAAATAAACACGGAGGAACGAAATGTCGTTTTTCCCAGACTCACACAACAGAGGACATACCTAAAACAGAAGACACACAATAAACGCAGACAAAAAAAAATTGTGCAAGTACAAATAGTGCAGAAAAGTATATAAAGAATACAAATTGAGTGCAGAGTTTGTGCAAAGCCGAGTTGGCCGAAGAAACTACAGAACTCATTGTTTTGCACTAATTGTATAAACATGTTCAGCAGCAGCCAAAGTTCTTTACACCGTTGTGCAAACCAGGGCTTTTGACGCTGCATTTGTCTGAAACTGTCTGCAGGGTATTCAGCAGCCTGACAGCCTGGGGGAAAAACTGTTGTACAGTACAGTAGAGTGGGCCCGGATGCTCCGGTACTGCTTGCCAGACGGCAGTGAGATAAAGAGGTCGTGAGAGGGGTGAGAAGGGTCATCTATGATTCTGCAGACCTTGCCTTTGCATCGTGTGTTGTAGATATCCAGGATGGAGGGAAAAGGTACTCCAATGATCTTTCCCGCTGTTTTCGCAATTTTCTGCAAAGACTTGCGTCAAGATGTTACAGTTACCTTACCAGGCATATATGCAGCTAGTCAGGACACTCTCAATAGAATGTGGTGAGGGTGGGGAAGGGCAGCTTTGCTCTCTTCAGCCGCCGTAAAAAATGGAGACGCTGTTGTGGCTTCTTGGCAAGAGAGGAGATGTTGGTTTACCAGGGCAGGTAGTGTGTTCTATGTATTCCCAAGAACTTACTACAGCTGACTCTCTGTACAATGATGCCATTGATGCACAGGGGTGAGTGGTCAGCTGGGTCTTTTCTAAAATCCGCAATAATCTCCCTTGTTTTGTCCACGTTTAAGGAGAGATTGTTGACTGAGCACCAATACGCCAGCCTCGCCACCTCCTCTGTGTAAGCTGTTTAATCGTTCCTGCTGATGAGGCCCACCGCTGTTGTATCATCAGCAAACTTGATATGGTTGGAGCTTGAGTTGTCAGAACAGTCATGGGTGAACAGCGTGAACAGCAGTGGACTGAGCACGCAGCCCTGGTGAGTTCCAGTGGTCAGCCTGGTGATATTTCAGATGGTACTTTCAGTACGAACTCTGACTGTGTCCTTTCAGATAGGAACTCCAGAATCCAATTGCAGCTGGAGGTGCTGAGGCCCAGTAGGAGTAGCTTCCTTATGAGGTTCTGTGGGATGATCGTGATGAAGGCAGAGCGGACTTCTATGAAGAGCATCGGAACATAAGCGTATTTTTGATCTGGGTGAGACAGGGCCTGGTGGAGGGCAAAGTTCACTGCATCTTCCGGTGACCAATTGGGGCTGTATGCAAACTGAAGGGGGTCCAGTGAGGGAGGGAGAATGGATTTGATGTGTTGCAGGAAGCACGTGATGATGATTGGTGTCAGTGCTACAGGGCGGTGGTCATTTACACAGGTTACAGTTGCAATGTAACATAATTACAGAATATCGAATAAAGTGTTAAAGTTAAAATGTAGTGCAGGTGTAAAATAACGTGCAAGATCATAACGAGGATATTAATGAGTTCAGTCCACCTTATCGCACTGGGGCTGTTCAATAAACTTCTAACAGCGGGATAGAAAATGTTCTTGGGTCTGGTGGGACGTGCTTTCAGGCTTTTGTGTCTTCTGCCCGATGGGAGGGGGATAAAAGGGAATGTCCAGGGGTGGGGTCTTTGATTATGCCGGCTGCTTCACTGAGGCAGCGAGGTGTAGACAGACTGCATTGAGGGGAGGCTGCTTTCCGTGATGTGCTGAGGTGTGCCCACAACTCTCTGCATTTTCTTGCCGTCTCGGGCAGAGTAGTCGCCGTACCAAGCTGTGATGCATCTGGATAGGATACTTTCAGTACTGCATCGATAAATAATGGTGACTGTCAAAGGGGACGTGTCCAACGTTTTTAGCCTACTGAGGATACAGAGGAACGGGTGAGCTTTCTTGGCCATGGCATCCACGTGGTTGGACCAGGCCAGACCATTGGTGATGTTCAGTCTTGGAAACTTGAAACGCTCAAGCCGCTCGACCTCAGCACCGTTGATGTAAACAGGAACATGTGCACTGCCCGCTTACTGTATGTAATGACCAGCTCTAGTAGGCCGGAGCTAAAACAACAGGAAGACGGCGTGCTAGCAGGAGGTGGAGAGCCGAAGGGCACGTTGTCAATGCAACAAGGAAAGTGTCCTCAAAACGAAGGATCTGTTCGGGACTTTGGACAAGTGGAATACATGGCTTTTTCTTTGTCATTGGTGCTGAGGTGGAGACAGTTGGCAGCTCGAGGTTGACCTGGAGCAGATACGTGGATGCTGCAGATAAGGAGACACATCAACCCCTCTACTTCCTCAGAAGGGGAAGGAATTCAGCATGTGCAAGATGTTTCATTCCAATTCTTACAGATGCTCAATGGAAAGCCTCCGATCCAGATGCATCACAACTTATTTTAGCAACTGCTCTGCCGAAGACCGCAAAAGGCTGCAATAACCGAAAACCTCGTTCTCCAGGTAGCTATTCCCGGTCTACTGCATCGCACAAAATCCAATAACTATCCAGATTAGTCATGTTTATGTCGTCTTTCTCCCTTTACACCATAGTGTGGATGTGTTCGAGTACATTCATCAGTCAAAAGACATTTCTCTCTCCAACTCAATTGCTCTCTGTTTCTCTCTCTCTATCTGTCTCTCCCACTCTTTCTCAATAGCACACGTCTCTCCCTCTGTCATAAGTTCTCCTTCGTCCTCCGTCTCTTTCTTTCCACTCACAATCTTTCGTTTTGTACATCCTCACAGTTTTCGACCAGTCAGGACCTGTGGAGTTGCAACATAAACGCTGCTTCTCCTTCCAAAGATGCAGTCCACCTCACGAAGTGTTTCCAGCCGTGCTATCATTTAATTTCTTCCAGATTTCCTGCACTTTCAGCGGGATTCGTTTATTTAATTTACATTCTCTCTGTCTCTCTTTCGCTCCCACTCTCCGTCTCTCCATCGATCTAACTCTCCCTCTCTCTTTGACAGACACACTCACACATGCACATACACACAAACACACGCACACGCACACACTCACGCGCACACACACATCAATCAACCATCCCTATATCTATCTCATTTTCTGTCACTCCACATATGCCAAATTAGTTCACGTCTCCGTGCGGCGCCTTCGGCATGGGAAACGAGCAGCAGAACAATTTTGGATCTGATACTTGCTGCGGTTCTGCGGGGTTTGCGGGGAGAGTTACTGCTTCAGATTGCACCAGTAATCACAATTCAGCACGAACTCTGTGCTCTCTCTGAAGGCTAACGTGAACATCGTTGGTATGTGATGTCGTCAGCCTTACTTACTATTGCCGCGCTGTCCCCTTGTATTGATCAGGATTGACTGTGTCCGCACCCAGTCTCTGCAAGTTGAATGGTTCGCCTAAATATACATTTGGGGAAGTCGTCGGCTAGGCTGGGTGTGGAGGGCGGACATGATGGGGAGATGTGGTGCACCCATTGGACTGACATATACTGCCCGCCCACTACCTCTACGTCACCACCCGCACAAACGGTCGAAGTGCGAACATCCTTAAGGGCGACGGCAGTTGGTTGTGAGGATTGTTATCAAACTCATCCTTTATAACCGAAATGCGAATTCTCGTTCTCTGGATTGTTTGTGGAACTTGTCTGATAGGTAACTGCGCAACGGGCAACTCATCCACTTTCTTGATTCAACGGGGTTTCGACCTGAATTGTGAAAGCCGTCGTTCTGATTCTTACTATTTCAAAATATTTTTCAGACTCGAGTAATGGAGATTCTGTCACTCAGACGGTGTCCTCAGAAGTGAAGACAGAAGGAGAGGAGGTGACTTTCAGCTGCAGCTATGGTACTACAAGGAGCAGCTACAGTTTATATTGGTACCGGCAACGGTCAGACCCAAGACCTGAGTTCATACTGAGCAAATATACAGGTGGAAGTGAAGATAAAGCAGATTTTGCCCAAAATCGCTTCAACGTCCATCTCCAAAAGGAAAGAAAATTCACCCGTTTGACCATCTCATCGCTGCAGTTGAGCGACTCTGCAGTTTATTACTGCGCTTTATGCCACACAGTGATCTAAACCAGTTAAACCCTCGCACTTAAACTCCAGCTTCTGTGTAGATGTCGAGTTTTCCCGCTGTTGCTGGATACATCTGCACCCTGTGTGTTGTTTGTGGTTTTCCGCCGCCCTGAAAACTCGTCCCAAATTCTTTCAGTTTCACTCACCCTCGGTCTCTGTAGCCTCCGCTGTGGCTTTACTGTCACTCGCTTTCCAATGTCCAATAACCTCTGCTCTCCCCTGGTTTTATTTTTCTGGGATATATGAATGTTTGCATCAGCTGGCCGCCGTGTTCTCTTCGCGTGTACCGGTCTGTTTCCAATTCAATTCCGATACTCAGAAGCTCCATAAAGTGAGCGGCCCCGATGTAGTCGCCGGCTTTATTCTCAGTTCCTGCGGGCCAGCTGGTGGGAATTATCGCAGAAATCCTTGACATCACTCTGCTCCAATCTGAGATTCCTACCTGCGTTAAGACGACCAGTTTCATCAAGGCATGGTGTCTTAATAACTAGGGGATGTCACTCTGACATATGGAATCATGAATTGCTTCGAGACCCTGGTCTTGTCACACATTAACTCCAGCCTCCCAGACAACCTCGTCACTTTGCATTTCACTACCTCCGAAACAGGTCCATGGCGGATGTCATCTCCCTAGCCCTGCACGAGTATCTGGCACATCTGGAAAACAAATACACCTCAGTCAGACCCTTTTTACCGAATAAATCTCCACCTGTACATCATAATTGCGAACGTACTCATATCCAAGCTCTCCGACATTGGTGTCTGCAACTTTCTTCCTCCGCAAATGTATCTTTGACTTATTGACCAACAGACCGCAATCAGTAAGGATGAGCGACAGCGCCTCCTGAATAATCCCCAACAAATACAGTAGGCCACAGGTCTGCGTTCTCAGAAACTTGCTGTTCTCCCTCGACACTCAGGACTCTGTGGTCACAATCGACTTTAACTTCATTTGCAAATTCGCGGATTACATAGCCGTTGTGGGCCAGATCTCAAACAATGAGTCCATGAAGCAGATGGAGAGTCTTGTACCATCGTGAAAAGGCACACACCTCTGCCTCAGTCTCATAAAATTGACATTTATCGTTTTCACACCTGTCTGTCTCAGTGCTGCTGTGGTGTAGATTGCTCAGAGCTTCAAATTCCGTCCCCGATGTAAGTATCGGCAACTTTTTTCCTGCTACAACCACGTGGAAGCTGTTGACATGATAGCACACCAGCGCATCTACATCTCCAGAAGATGGAGGAAATTCGGCATGTCACCGATGACCCTCACCAGTTTATACAGAGGCTGTACAAACAGCGTGATAGATTGGCATGGCAACAGCTCGGCCAAAGCCCACAAAACATTACAGAGTTGTGCAGGCAGCCAAGTCAGTCACGAAAACCATCCTCCACTCCACAGAGTGCGTCTATACTTCCCGATGCATCGGGAAAGCAGCCAACATTTTCAAGGACCCTTCTTCTTCCCCATTCCATCCCATCGGGCAAAAGGTAGAAAGGCTTTACATCACGTATCGCTGGACTCAAGGACAGCTTCTATCCAGCTTACATACCGGTAAGTTGCACTGTAGTTGTTGCAGCGACAGACAGCGGAAGAAGCAGAGCAGACAGGCATGGAAGGAAGGAAGAAGAGGAGAGAGAGAATTTTACAAAGAGACCGGCACGGGGACGGGGAAAGAGAAAGAGCGAGGAGAGAGATTGACGATCAATACATAAACGCAGACGGAGGAGAGGGCAAAGTGAGAGTGAAGACACACAAACACAGACAAAGATACACACACACACACAAGGCCACATGCGCACACACAGTGCCAGACACAGAATCACACACACACACACACACAGACACACAGACACACACACACACACAAACACACACACACACACTCAACAAGGGAGATTGACAGACAGAGTGGAGAAAGAGAGAAGATGTGTGTGCGTGTGAGTAAGTGAGAGAGAGAGAGAGAGAGAGAGAGTAAGAGAAACTCTCGCCTTGGCTGAGACATTGCGGTGCTTTAGCTCTCAAACATGAGTCATTCACATACAAGGAATATGTCCTTGGGAATCGCGACATTGTTAAACGTTTCAGACTTGAATTTCAGAGAGACAGACTGAAAGAGACAGAAGGGAACAGGTTGGGCAATAGCCAGACGTGCGATCAAATCCACATCATATTCTGATTGTTGCCTCGCCGTTTCTGTTTTGAATCAAAACCTGATAGGTATGTGTGAACACTCTATCTCTCTCTCTCTCACTTTCTCTCTGTCTTTCTGTCTCTTTCTCACTTCCTCTCTGTCTGTCTGTCCTTCTGTCTCTCTCTTTCTGTCTGTCTCTCTCTCTCTCTCTCTCTCACACACACACACACACACACACACACACACACACACACACACACACACACACACACACACACACAGAAAGAACGACAGACAGGGAGCGAGAGGACAGAAATTGAAAACCAAGCAAGGAGATGGATCTTCTTTCTTTTCATTGCATTGATCCGCGAAGTTCTAATTCACCAACCGGTCTTCCAGCAGAGAACCACCACAGTCTATCTTACAAAAAGTGAAGACGGCTGTTGTTGTGTTCCTCATGTCCCTCACTAATTATATTGGCCGGTCTGCCAGGGGAGTCTCCAATAATGTGGACAGTGTGGATATCTTATTCCTAATACACTCGTAAGCTGTTCAGATATTCTAGTTTGTTCCGGAAACTAGGCCGAAACATTCAGTGACACAGGAATCTCCCGAAGTAAGGGCTGAAGTGACTATAATACTGAACTGCAGCTACTCGGCCACGGGCTCGATTTTTTTTTGCTGCAGTCAATATCGTGGGGAACAGCAGAGATATACGCTGAAGATCCGTGGCTCAGGAAGAGTATCTCCTTCACGAGAATACCCGGAGAGTTTCTCGGCTGCTTTACAGAAAGGTAGGAAGAAGGTCAACTTAAGTATCACCGGGGCTCTTGTGTCGCATACCACAGGGTATATTTGCGGATGGTGTCACACGGTTGCAGGGTAAAAATCACTCAGAGCGCGCTCGCCAGGGGTGCACATACCCGGGAGGAAGTGACATCAATTCAGAGTTTTATTTTCTTTACTGCACACTGACACCTTTATGCAGCCGGTCATGGTGCAACGCAGAGTTGTTGTAATCTTTTGCCTGCAATGGAAACAATATGTCAGTGTGCACATAAATGTGTCCACTCATTACCTTGCTGCAGACCACTGCTGCATGGGTTATCTCTGTAATTTCAGAACCTCAACCGACAAACCTGTTTCTATTCCTTTCCAATTTATTTTTGCGTTAGCATCACATTTAGCAACCAGACCTTCCGTGATTTCACCGGAGCCATTGACAAAAATAGTGAATAGTTCGCCTGGCAGTGACCCCTGATACATATAACTCGATGCAGAGAGAGACGTAGTGACAAACAGAGCGAAGGGCTGGCTGGATAGAAGGAAGGAAAGAAGACAGAAGAAAACAGACACAGAAACAAGAAAGAGGGATATATATATATTTATACAGAGAGAGAGAGAGAGAGAGAGAGAGAGAGAGAGAGAGAGAGAGAGAGAGAGAGAGAGAGAGAGAGAGAGTCACATATACACATAGAAGGGGTGATGCAGGTGTGAGAAAGCGAAAGGTTTTAGAGAGGAAAGTCATAGTGGGAGAGGGAGGTAGAGAGGGAGAGTGAGAGAAAAGGAGACAGCGATATAAGGTAAGGAGGAGAGATAGAAACAAATTCAAGTCAGGAAACGTTATCACTGTGTGGGTTGCCAAGGACTTATTCCTTGTATGGGATTGGCTCATGTGCGAGGGCTCAAGCACAGCACTGTGTCAGTCATGGTTAAAAATCCTCTCTCTCTCTCATCCTCTCTCTTTCCACCTCTCTAATTCTCCCCTGTTGTGTGTGTGTGCGTGCGTGCGTGTCAGTGTATGTGTGTGTCGGGGTGTCTGTGACAGTGTGTTTGTGTGTCTTTTTCTCATTTTCCCCTCTCCTCCATCTGCGTTTATGGATTCTCATCATATGTGGGTCTCTCTCTCTCTCTTTCTTTCTCCATCCCCCTGCCTGTCTCCTTGTAAGTTTCATTCTCTCCCCTTCTTCCTTTCATCCATCCCTGTCTGCTCTGCTTCTCCCGCTGTCTCTGGCTGCAGCAACTGCAGTGCCGCAGGGATCGGGACGTGGGCAACTTGACAAAATCTGTATTAATATCTCCGATGTTCACTCAAAATGTCTGGTTTCCAGATGCCACGACCATGCGATATTGCATGAAATGTAAATTGCAAGAGACTGCAGTGAATTTAAATCGAAGAAATACATGTATGTTGTGGTCAGACGGAACGGTAAGTTGTGACCGGACACAAGGGTCCCATGGATGAATCTCCCTCGGTTAACGAAATGACATAGTCAGAAAAATGTGAAAAATTCCGAACTTGTTCCGGGTGCAGGGAAATTAAAGCAAACATATTGTTCAAATGGTGAAAGATTACAACCACTCTGAAATGCAGCATTTGTGTTCTCCATTTGGGTCAAATGAAAAATTTGACAAATGATGTGTTGACTCCATGACGAGGTGGATTGGCAGATCAATAATTCTGAGTGTCGAGGGAGAAAAGCAAGGTTCTGAGAACTCAGCCTTGTGCGTCACTGTGTGTGTGTGTGTGTTTGTGTGTGTGTGTGTGTGTGTGTGTGTGTGTGTGTGTGCGCGTGCGTGGGTGAGGGAGGTATTGAAAAAGGCCCTGTCTCTTATCTTTACTGATTGTGGTCTGTTGGTCAAGAAGCCAAGGATCCAGGTGCGGAGGAAGGAGGATTCAGGCAGCAGTTTGGAGATGAGTGCGTTTGGAACTATTGTGTAAAGGCGGAGCTTTAGTCAATAAATAGGAATCTGACGGGGTTGACTGTGTTATCCTGATGTGTCAGATCTTAGTGTAGGGCCATGGAGATGGAATCCGCCGTGGTCCAGTTTCGGCGGCAGCGAAGTGCAGTGGGTTCGAGGTTCTCTGAGAGGCTGGAGTTAATGTGTGACATGACCAGCCTCTCGAAGCATTTCATGATTCAAAATGTCAGAGTGACCGTGGTCGTCTTAACGCAGGTGAAATTCTCAGACTGGTGTAAGGAGATGTTCAGGACTTCTGCGAATACTCCGATCAGCTGGTCTACGCAGGTTCTGAGAACAGGGCGAGCGACCATCCGGACCGATCACATTCCCGAGGTTCGATGTATCTGACCTGAAATGGAAACAGTCCAGTGACGCGAATGGAGCACGGCTGAGAGCGGATAATATTCTTCATATAGCCAAGAAAAGTAAAACCAGAGGAGAACAGAGGTTATGAATCAAAAGACTGACATTGCAAACTGAGAGACTGAAAAAGCCACAGAGGAAGCTGCACAGACGGAGGCCAAGGGAAACTGAAAGAATTTAGGACGAGTTCTCAGGGTGGCGGGCAAACCACTAACAGCACGCAGGGAGCTGATGTACCCAGCTGCAGCGGGCAAAGTCGACATCGACACAGAAGCTGGAGTTTTTGTAGGATGGTTTAACTGGTTTACATCACTGTGCGGCTGAAGGCGCAGTAATAAACTGCAGAGTCGCTCAGCTGCAGCGATGAGATGGTGAAACTGGTGAATTTTCTTTCCTTGTTGAGATGACCAGTGAAGCGAGTTTGGGCAAAATCTGCTTTATCTTCACGTCCACCTGACAGTTTGCTCAGTATGAACTCAGGTATTGATTGCGACAGTTGCCGGTACCAATATAAAACGTAGTTTCTCTCTGTAGTATCATAACTGCAGCTGAAAGTCACCTTCTCTCCTTCTGTCTTCGCTTCTGAGGACACCGTCTGAGTGACAGAATCTCCACGACCCAGGTCTGAAAAATATATTCAGATAGTAAAAGATTATTCAGACGACTTTCACAATTCAGGTCGAAACCTCGCTGAATCATGAAAGTAGATGAATTGTCTGTTGCGCACTTACCTATCAGACAAGCTCCACAAACAATCCAGAGGACGAGTAATCGCATTACGGCTGTAAAGGATGGGTTTGCTGATAACCCTCACACCCAACTGCCGTAGGCCTTTAGCATGTTCCCGCTTCTACCGTTTGTGCGGGTGGTGGCGTGGAGGTGGTGGGCGTAGAGTGAACGTCAGACCAATGGGAGCACATCCTCTTCTCAGCAGCTCCGCCCTCTTATCCACGCCTGCCCGCTTTCTTCCCCAGATAGGAAGCAGTCGATGTACTTTTGTGAGAACGGTTCAGTTGCAGAGACCGGTTGGGGAAAGAACCAACCTTGGTCAATATACCGGGAACAGCTCGGTGTTGTTAACTGAGGCTGATGACGTTGCCGTTTCAACGATTGTCTATTTTGCCTCCAGCGAGAAGACAGACTGACTGGTGTAAATTGATAACTGGTTCAATCTGTCACTGAGGAAGTATGTCTCCCCGAAATCCCGTCGAACTGTTGCGAAGGATGAGCGCCAAAATTGTTTTGTTGGTCGTTCCACATTCAAAACGCGCTGCCCGGAGGCGTGGGCTAATTCGGCACATAACCAGTGACAGAGAATGGTCGATTGACGTTTGTGTGTGTGTGTGTGTGTGTGTGTGTGTGTGTGTGTGTGTGTGTGTGTGTGTGTGTTTATTTGTGTCTGCGTACGTGTGGGAGTGTATGTATGTGAGTGTGTATGTGAAAGTCAGAGGGAGAGTAAGACAGAGAGAGATACAGAGAGAGAATGTTTGAAATCTCTCTCACTCTCTGTACCTCACACACACAGAAAGAACGAGATGAGAGGGAGCATGTTTACAGAAATTGAAAAGCAAGCAACGAGATTAATATTCTTTCTTTTTGTTGCGCTGATCTGCTCAGTCCTAATTTGCCAACCAGTCTTCCAGCAGAGAACCACCACAGCCCATTCATAAAAACTGTAGGTGGCCGTTGTTGTGTTCCTTATATTCCTCACTAATGATATTGGCCGTGCTGCTCGGGGCGTTCTGATGAAGTGGGTCTCTTATGCCAAAAGCACTTGTAGGTCGTTCATACATTCTCGCTTATTGTTGGAACGAGGCGAAAATGTTCAGTTATCCAAGATCCTGCCGAACTAACACTGAAGAGGGACTGACCAGACTACTGAAATGCATTTACTCCGCGACAGGCGCGATTTTATTTTTGCTGCAGTCAATATAGTGGGGAAAAGCTGAGATACGTGGCTCAGGAACAGTACCTCCGTCACGGGAATAGCTGAAGAGTTTCTCGGCTTCTTTGCAGCAAGCTCGCAAGAAGGTCCACTAAATTATCACCGTGGATCTCGTGTCTGATTTCGCAGAGAGAGACTGAGAGAGAAAGAGAGAGAGAGAGCGAGAGAGAGAGACGGAGAGTGCGGGGTATATAGAAAGAGAGACAAGGGGGTGAGTGAGGGAAGAAAGAGAGGGAGAGATGCAGAGATAAGACAGATAAAGAACAGTATTCAGAGAGAGGCTGTAAAGAACCGCACAATGTGGTTGGTGTCCAGGAGGTTCAGCTCGGAGTTAGCCGCCAATTCTCTGCTTGCGCAACGCCACCAGTCTGACTTAGTAAAAGGTGCCGCGGATCTGTGTTTTCTCTTCAATATCCGTCATCTCCGTGGAATATCTGGAAACGTTCTGCATTTTAACATGAAGACAGATGGCATGTGTTCCCTGTGTTCCCTACTGATTATATTAGCTGTGCTGCCTGATGATTCCCTGCTTATTCTCCCACTCTGGTCTGTGTGTATAATGCACTCCTGGGTGTTCACATATTCTGTGGTTTGTTTCAGCAACGAACGGGAAAGATTCGGTCAGCGAGGATCCGGTTGAATTAACGGTTATGGAAGGAAAGAACATAATAGTGAATTGTACTTACCCGGAAGAGAATGCAAAGCTTTTGTGGCACTTTTAGCATTGTGGGAAATCTCCAAAATATTGGGTGAAGATATTCAGCTGGAAAATGATAGAATAGTTTCCTGAGTGTCCAGCCAGATTTTCCGCAGAGATTCAGTAGGATCACAACAGTGTTTATTTAAATACCTCCAGGAACACGCTGTCGGAATCCGCCGCGTATCTCTGTGCCATGGAACCCAAACTGTTGCAGGAGATGACGGATCCGGGGAAATCCTATCCTGGGTGTTGCAAAGGTCGGTCAGTAGAGGGCGTACTTAGCCAAATATGCGTGTTCTCTCTCTCTCTCTCTCTCTCTCTCTCTCTCTCTCTCTCTCTCTCTCTCTCTCTCTCACACACACACACACACACTAACACAAACACACACACACACACACACACACACACACACACACACACACACACACACACACACACACACACACACACACACACACACACACACACAGAAAAGAAGGAACAAGTGAGGATAGAGATCGAAAAGCAGACAGAAATATGACCTGCCCTTCCTGATTCCTACCCGAATCTGTTCAGATATGTTTCGCCAATCAATCATTTAGCAAAGAACCACACAAGCGCATATCCCACAGAATGAAGGGTGCCGTTGATATGATTTACATGACAATATCAGTGTTAAACTCTTGAAAATAATATATATTCGTTCAAATTACCTTCAGGTCGATGGCCATTTGATCTTTGTGCCGTGTTGTCCAGCGAGATTCTGATAAAATCGCCTGTGTGATTTTCTGATGCTCAATGCATGCAAACACTGTTAATATATTCTGTTCTTTGTTGCGGAAACAAATGGGAACGATTCAGTGACCGAGGAACATCCCGAGCTAACGGCGAGGAAGGATAGACTACAATACTAAATTGCAGTGACTCAGCGATAGCTGGATATTTGTTTGGTTCAGTCGCTAACGTGGGGAAAAGCCGAGATATGCACTGCAGATTGTTCACATTCCGAAATAGTACCTGAGTCTCCAGAATTCTCGGAGAAGGTCTCGGCTGCTTTCAGAAAGACAACAAAATGTTTTATTTAAGTACCTCCAAGGCTTTTGTTTCGGGCTCCGCAGTGGAGCTCTGTGCCATGTGGTTACACTGTGGCAGGGAGGAGTCACTCCGAGGGATACAGGCTGCGCTTGCCAGAGGGATCTCTCATTCCGGAGAACCGGACAACACGGAGGCATGTGTTGAGAAACATTACTTTCACCGGAAGAGATCGTCATGATGATCAAGTTAAAACTTACCTTGTTTGTAAATTTGGGAATAAAATGAATACGGAGAGGGAATGTGTGAGTTGAATCACTTGCCGTTGATAAAGACAGTAGGAGAAGGAAGGTGGCGTGAGATTTTCTGATGGATAGATTGAGGGTGATAAAGAGAGGAGAGGTGGAGCGGGGAGAGAGAGAGATGGGGTGAGAGAAGAAGAGAGAGTTGAAATATGGTAATGAATGCGGACATGAGAGAGCAGAGAAAGGAGGGGCAAGGGGAAGAAATAAAGACACAATGAGGAAAGAGATAGAGAGTGACAGGTAGATAGACAGATTGATAGATCGATCGATGGATAGATAGAGATTGACATGATGGGTTGATAGAAGGAAAGAAAGAATGAAAGAAAGGAATGAAGATTGATAGATAGATAGATAGATAGATAGATAGATAGATAGATAGATAGATAGATAGATAGATAGATAGATAGATAGATAGATGGGTAAAGAGATAGATAGATAGATAGATAGATAGATAGATAGATAGATAGATAGATAGATAGATAGATAGATAGATAGATAGATAGATAGATAGATAGATAGATAGATAGATAGATAGATAGATAGATAGATAGATAGATAGATAGATAGATAGATAGATAGATAGATAGATAGATAGATAAAGAGAGAATGAGAGCGAGAGAATATGAGCCATAGCTGACATTGACCGAAGCTCAGATAGGCCATGAATTCAAATATCGGCCAATCCTCTACCAACAAGACGGCCCTCGGACCTCCCACACAACGATGAGAGCTCCTCATTTGAATTCAATCCCTCATATTCGTCATCCGTCATGTATTGGCCAATTTTGAATGCAATACACAAAGTCTCTATGGATCCCAAGTGCCTTAATCGTCTGGATTAAATTAACACGAGGAACTTTGAGGGTGCTTTTCCCAGGTCCACGTAGTCAAAGGCCACTGACCAACCCTCAACATTTATCTTCGTTCTCAGTAACTCGATGAATAAGGACGGGAAGATCCCTCCCGCACGAAGCCGAGATGAGAGTAGATTTCATCCCAAAGTATCTTCTGCAATAATTTCCCGACCACTGATGTGAGGCTCATCGGTCTATATTTTCCTGTTTTTTATTCTTCTTGATTGCCCATCTTAAACTGAAGAAAAATACGGAATGTTTGTCAGTCGTGTGGAATCTCGCCTGTAAATGCAGAGGATACAACGATCTCTGTTTGGGTCTCAGAAGTCTTCGAACTTGCCTCTTTCAACAATCTGGGAAAGGCTTCATCCGTCCATGGGGATTTATCCACCTTAAAATTCCCCAAGTGAACCAACGTCTCCTCCTTCTTGATAAGGACATGCCTTAAAAATCAGCACACCATACACTGACCTCACTCTCCTCCATGCCTGTAGCCATGGTAAATGCAAGTCCAGGTCTCCTCAGAATAATAAAATACACTATTTCTCTGATTGTTTTCACTAATTCCCACATACATATTGCCATTAAAGATCAACATCAAAGACGCCTCCCGGTGCATCAGCCGCCCTCAATTTGGAAAATGAGACCATCAGGCTGTGCTCAGCTGCGTCCTGAGACCCTTAATCTACACTCTAATACATTTACGACTGTGTAGCCATATTTGTCTGTAACTGCAGTTGCAAGTTTACGGAAAACTCCATGGTGAAATTGGTAAATTGGTTTATTATTGTCACATTTACTGAGGTGCAGTGAACCAGTCTTTTGCATACCGTACAAACATAGCAATTCGTATAACAGTGCGTTGGGGTAGTGCAAGGTAAAACAATAACAGATATCGAATAAAGTGTTACAGTTAAAGGCAATGTGCTGTGTATGTGGAAAGTGAGCTGCAAGGTCATAACGAGAAACCTAATGTCAAAAATCCACCATGTCGTGCCAGGGGACCGTTCAATTGTCTTAAAAGAGTGGTACAGAAGCTGTTCCTGAGCCTGGTGCTACGTGCTTTCAGAGTTCTGTATATTCTTCCCGATGGGAGGAGAATGGGAGAGAATATCCAAGGGGTGGGATCTTTGATTATGCTGACTGATTATGGAGGCCGAGAGAAGTTCAGACAGCGTCCATTGAGGGGATGCTGGTTTCTGTAACGTTCTGAGGTGTACCCACAACTTTCTGAAGTTTCCTACGGTCTCGGGCAGAGTAGTTGCCGTAGCAAGCTGTGATGCATCTGGATCGGATGCTTTCTGTGGTGCATCGATAAAAAATGGTAATTGTCAAAGGGGACGTGTCCAATTTCTTTGGCCTCCTGAGGAAGTAGAGGTGCTGGTGAGCTTTCTTGGCCATGGTATCCACGTGGCTGAACCAGGTCAGGCTTCTGGTGATGATCATAATGGAAAAGTGAAACTCTCAACGCTGTCGACCTCATGATCATTGATGTAAACAGCTGCATGTGCACTGCCCCGTTCCTGAAGCCAATGAACAGATCTACTGGCCCGGATCTCAAACAATGAGAAGACGGCGTACAGGAAGGTGATAGAGATCCGAGTGGCATGGCGTCAACACAATAACCTTACCCGAAATGTTGTCAAAACGAAAGAGCTGGTCGTGACTTCAGACAAGTGGAGTACATGACCCTTACATTATCAGTGGTGCTGAGGGCGAGACAGTTGACAGCTTCAGGTTGTCCTGGAGCAGCCACGTGGACGCTGCAGACAAGGAAGCACATCAACCTCTCTCGTTCTTCAGGAGGCGAATGAATTCAGCATGTCCCCGAAAACACTTACCAATTCTTACTGATGCGCAACAGAAAGCTTCCGATCCAGAATCATCACAACTTGGTTTGGCAACTGCTCTGCCCAACACCGCATGAAATTGCCGAGAGGTATCTCTGGAATAATCCGACTGGATGGAATGAAAACATTAATTGAACACTTTAAAACAGGGATATGCTGCCATTTTCGGATCAGAGCTTCTAACCAGCGCGGCCCAGATATTCAAGTACCAATAATTGGGATGGGATGCCTGTTGTAAAATACCCAATTTTGACGATGATACAAAATCATGTAAGGATGTCAGTCGTGAGGAAGAAGATCAGGCTGCAATAATGGAAAGCTCCGCTATCCAGGCCGCTATTCCAAGTCTACACTATCGAAAAGATCAGAACTATCCAGATCTGTCACGTTTTTGGGCATCTTTCTCCATTTACACCATCGTGTAGATCTGTACGTGTACATTTAGCAGTCAAAAGTCATTTCTCTCTCCAACTCAATTCCTCTGTATTTCTCTCTCTATGTCTGTCTCTCCCTCTCTCTCTGTCTCACTAACACACGTTCTCTCCCTCTGCCACAATCTCTTCTTCGTCCTCCGTCTCTTTCCTTTCACTTACATTCTCTGTTTTCGAACCTCCTCTCAGTCTTGGGCCAATCAGGCTGTGGTGTTTACTTGTGTTTATTGTCCAAATGCATGAAGCCGTGCCATGGAGCAGCAACACGAACGCTGCTTCGCCTTCCAAAGATGCAGTGCACCCAACGAAGTATTTCCAGAAGTGCTGTTGTTTACTACATTGGCAGTGATGTGCGTTCCTTTAATATACATTCTCTGTGTGTGTGTCTCTCTCTGTCTTTCTCTCCCGCTCTCTATCGCTCCCTCTCTCTTTCACAGACACACAGAGCCACAGACAGACAGACACAGACAGACAGACAGACAGACAGACAGACAGACAGACAGACAGACAGACACACACACACACACACACACACACACACACACACACACACACACACACACACACACACTCAAAACGCACCAATCTACCCTCCGTCTATCTATCTCATTCTCTGACAGTCTTTATGTGCTCAATCAGCCTATGTTTCTCTCCAGTGGGAAGAACGAGCAATAGAACAATTTTGGATCTGATCCTTCGTCACGGTTCGACGGGGAAGGTGTGGAGATTTACTTCCTCAGATTGAGATTGAATCAGTAATCATATTTCACAAGGCAGTCTGTGTGCTCGCTGAAGGCTAAATTCTCCATCGCTCATACTGCGATGTCGTCAGCCTTCGTTACTAGTGCCAAGCTGTCCTCGGTATATTGACAAAGGTTGATTCTTTCCCCATCGGTCTCTGCAGTTTGAACCATTCTCATAAAAGTACATCGCTTGTGTCCCATCATGGGAAGTAGGCCCGTAGGCGGAGTATGGAGGGCGGAGCTGGTGGGAAGATGAGATGCTCCCATTGGTCTGACATTCACTCCCCGCCAACCACCTGCCCGCCACCACCCTCACAAACGGTAGAAGCAGGAACGTCCTGAAGAGCGACGTCAGATGGTTGTGAGGGTTACAATCAAACTCATCCTTTATAGCCGAAATGCGCATACTTGCCCTCTGGGTTGTTTGTGGAACTTGTCTGATAGGTAATTGTACAACAGACAATTCAGCTACTTTCTTGATTCATCGGGTTTCGACCTGAATTGTGAAAGCCGTCGATCTAATCTCTTACTATTTGAAAATATTTTTCAGTTCCAAGTCATGGAGATTCTGTCACACAGACGGTGCCCTCAGAAGTGAAGACAGAAGGAGAGGAGGTGACTTTCAGCTGCAGCTATGATACTACAGAGAGCGACTACTTTTTATATTGGTACCGGCTACGGTCAGACTCAAGACTTGAGTTCATACTGTTCAAAGCTTCAAGTGGATCTGAAGATAATGCAGATTTTGCCCAAACCCGCTTCACCGGCCATCTACAGAAGGAAAGGAAATTCACTAGTTTGACCATCTCATCGCTGCAGCTGAGCGACTCTGCAGTTTACTACTGCGCCTTCTGCCGCACAGTGATGAAAACCAGTTAAACCCTCATACAAAAACTCCAGCTCTATGCAGATGTCGACTTTGCCCGAAGCTGCTGGATACATCTGCACCGTGCATATTGTTTGTGGTTTCCCTCCGCCCTGAGAGCTCGTGCCTAAATTCGTCAGGTTCCCTCGACCTCGGTCTGTGCAGCTTCCGCTGTAGCTTTACTGTCACTCACTTTCCAATGTCTGTCTTTTGATTCGTAATCTCTGTTCTCCCATGGTTTTATTCCCCGGGATATCTGAATGTTTGCAACAGTTTGTCGCCGTGTTCCATTCGCGGTCACTGGTCTGTTTCCAATTCAAGTCACAGATATCGAACCTCGCGAAAGTGATGGAACCCGATGGAGTCCCCGTCCTTGTTGTCAGATCCTCCGCGAACATGCTGGTGAGAGTTTTCACGGAAGTGCTTAACATCTCCCTACTCCAATATTGGTTCCTTCCTGCATTAAGACGACTAGGGCGCCGTCACTCTGACATCCAGAATGATTAAGTGTTTCGACAGACTGGTCATGTCACACATTAACTCCAGCCTCCCAGACAACCTCGACTCACTGCATTTCGCTACCACCGAAACTGGTCCACGGCGGCTGTCATCTCCCTGGCCCTACGCTAATATCTGGCACATCTGAATGACAAGGCAACCTCCGTCAGACTCCTATTTATTGACTAAATCTCCGCCTTTAACACCATAATTCCAAACGCACTCAACTCCTATCTCCTCGACATTAGTGTCTGCAGCCTGTTTCCTCCGCACCAGGGTTCTTGCCTGCTTGACCAACAGACCACAATCAGTATGGATAAGCGGCAATACCTCCTCAGTAATGCTCGACACACACGATAACCCAAACGGCTTCGATCTCAGAGCGTTGCTTTTCTCCTTTAACACTCATGACTCTGTGGTCAAAATGTGCTTTCACTTCATTAACATGTTTGCGGATGACACCTCCGTCGTCGGCTGGATAGCAAACAATGACGAGACGGAGACCATGAAGGAGATGGAGGGTCTCGTGCCATCGTGTCAAGACCACAACATCTGCCTCAGTGTCAGAAAAAAGAAGCTAATGGACTTCACGCTCGTTTATATCAGTGGCGCTGAGGTGCAGATTGTTCAGAGCTTCAAATTCCTAGGTGTAAGTATCTCCATCATTTATTCCCACTCCAGCCACGTGGAGAGTTTGGACAAGATAGCACACCAGCGGCTCTACATCTTCAGAAGACTAAGAAAAGAAGATACAAAGTGGAACATAGTTCACTGCAGCAAAGTACAGGCCCTTCTGCCCCCAATGTTGTGCCTACATTTTATCCTGATCTATCTAACCCTTCGCTCCCACCTAGCCCCCACCTCTCTATAATTCATGTGTCTATCTATGTCTCGTAATTGTCCCTAAAATAGCTGCCTCCACAATCTTTGCAGGCATTGCGTTCCAGGCACCCACCACTCTCTGTGTAAAAATCGTACCCCTGACATCCCCCTTTTTCCTTCCTCCAATCATCTTAAAATTATGTCCCCTCTGGAAATAAGTATCTGACTGTCATTCGGCATTCTCCCATGATCCTCACCAGTTTATACAGACGCACAAGAGAAAGCATCTTAACCGGATGCATGATAGTTGGCATGGCAACTGCTTCGCCCAAGCCCGCAAAAAATTGTTCAGTTGTGAACGCAGCTCAGTCCGTCACAAAATAAACCACCTCTCCACTGACTCTGTCTACACTTCCCGCTGACACACACACGCACACACACAAATCAAGGGAGAAAGAGAGAGAGAGAGGAGGAAGCGAGTGGATGAGAGAGAGAGAGGGACAGAGAGAGACAGAGAGAGAGAGTAAGAGAATTTTTAGCCATGGCTGACACAGTGCGATGCTTGAGCCCTCAAAAATGAGCAAATCCCACACAGGGATAAGTCATTGGGATCCCAGACAATGATAAACTTTCTTGACTTGAATTTAAGAGAGACAGATCTAAAGAGAGTGAATAGTACAGGTGGGGAAATAAACAGACTTGGAATCTGAACCACATCACATTAAGAGAAAGAACGAAAGAGAGGGAGTGAGGGTGAAAGTAATTGAAAAGCAAACAAGGGGATGAATTTTCTTTCTTTTTGTTGCACTGATCTGCTCAGTTCTCATTCGCCAGCCAGTCCTCCAGCAGAGAATCACCACAGCCCATCTTACAAAATGTGAAGGGGACGCTGTTGTGTTCCTCATGTTCCTCACTAGAGACATAGGGCGGGCTGCCAGGGGAGTCTCTGATTAAATGGGCTGTGTGGGTCTCTTATGCTCAATGCATTCGTAGGCTGGTCATACATTCTGGTTTGTTGCGGGAACGAGGGGAAAACATTCAAAGACCCAGGAACCTCTTTGCCCAACGATTGATGATGGACATACTATAATTCTAAACTGTAGTTACTCGGCGATGGGCTAGATATTTTTTTGCTGCAGTCATTTTTGTGGGGAGAAGCCGAGAGATGCGCTGAAGATCCGTGGCTCAGGAAGAGTATCTCTGTCACGAGAATACCCGGAGAGTTTCTCGGCTGCTTTGCAGCAGGTTTGCATCAAGGTCCACTGAAGTATCACGGAAACAAACAAGAGAGAAAGAGCGGGGGAGAGAGACGGGGGGAGGGGGAGGGATAGACAAAAAGCGAGAGAGAGAGGGAAAGAGAAACAGTGAGTGAGAGGGAGAGGGAAGGGAGTGATACAGGGAAGATGGTGAGAGAGAAAGGGAGATGTAGAGAGAGCGAAGGCGGTGAGAGGAAAGAATGAGAGGGAGAGACACATTCAGGAAAGCTTATCACTGTGTGGGTTCCCAAGGACATTCCTGGTATGGGATTGGCTCATGTTTAAGGGTTCAAGCAGAACACTGTGTCAGCCATGGCTAAAAATTCTGTCTCTCTGATCCCCCCTCTCTCTCATTGTCACATGCTTAGTGCGTGCGTGCGTGTGTGTGTGTGTGCCTGTGTGCCTTTGTGTGTGTGTCGGTGTATGTGTGTTTCGCTGTGTCTGTGTGTGTGCGTGTCCGTTCATATGTGCGTCGGTGTGTGTGCCTGCCTGTGTCAGCGTGTGTTTGTGTGCCTTCTATCTCACTTTACCTGTGCTGCATCTGTGTGTAAGTTTTCTTATCATTGTGTGCGCCACTCTCTCCCTCTCCCTCTTTCTCTTTCTCCTATACGCCACTTCCTTCCTTCTATCCCTGTCTGCTCTGCTTCTCCCACTCTCTCTGGCTGCAAAAACTGCAGTGTCACAAGGATTGGTAAGTGGCCAACGTTCCACAATTTATTTTAATATCTCCGATGTTTACTCGAAAGGTCTGGTTTCCAGATGCTCCGACAGCACAATATTGTATAGAGAGTAAATGGCAAGAGACTGCAGTGAATTTAAATAGAATGAACGTAGGCATGAATGCATCAGAGAGAAAGGTAACGTGACCGGACACAAGGAACCCATGGTGGGATGTTGTTCGGTTGACGAAAAGACAAATGGAGAAAAATGGGAAAAATTCCTAATTTGTTGGCATTGCAGGGAAATTAAACCAAACATCACGGACAAATGGCAAAAGATTACATCAACTCTGAAATGCAGCAAGATTGGGGTGTCCGTTTGGTCACGCTGCATGGTTCATTATTTTCACAGATACCGAGATGCAGGGGAAAGCTTTGGTTTGCGTGGTGCTGTCCAGACAGATCATTCTAATCACAAGTACATTCGCTTAGCAAAAAGGGGAAAAAAGACACTGAAGAATACGGTGTTGCAGCAACAGAGGAAGTGCAGGGCTGATAAATAAAGTGCTGAATCCACGACTAGTTGGATTGGGAGATCTATAATACCTCACTGAGCGGAAAAGATGTCCGTTCAAGAGACTTAAAAGAGCAGGATGGAAGCTGTCCTTGAGTCTCGCGGTAAGTGTGGCGAAGCTTTTCTACATTCTGCGCAATGGGATGGCATGGGGAAGGGGAGTTGTCCTTGAAAATGCTGGATGCTTTCCCCAGGGAGCGTGAAGTGTAGACGGAATCAATGGAGGGGAAGATTGTTTCCGTTACAGGCTGGGTTGCGATAACAACTGTGCAATTACTTGCGGGCTTGGGCAGAGCAGTTGAAATGCCAATCTATGATGCATCCGGAAAGGATGCTTCTTGTAGAGACTCTGTATAAACTGGTGAGGGTCAGCGGTGACATGCCAAATTTGCTCAGTCTTCTGGAGAAGTAGAGGCGCTGGTGTGCTATCTTGTAAAAGCCTTCCCGTGCTGGAGCATGAAAAAATGTTGCCGATACTTACATCAAGAAATTTGATGATCTGAACAATCTGCACCACAGAAGCACTGGTAAAGGGGGGCGTGAAGTCGAAAAGCTTCTTTTTTCTGACACTGAGGAAGAGATTGTTACCCTTATTCTCCATCTCCTTCATAGACTCCTTCTCGAAGGTGGTGTCATCCGCGAACTTGCAGATGAAGTCAAACCATATTCTGACCACAGAGTCCTGAGTGTTGTGGGAGAGCAGCAAGGTTCCGAGAACGCAGCCATGTGGGTTACCGTGTGTGTTGGGGATTTTTGAAGAGGATCTGTCGCTTACCCTTACTGATGAGATCTGTTGGTCACGAAGCCACGGATCCAGTTGCGGAGGAAGGAAGTTGCGGAAACCCATGTATAGCTGTTTGGAGATGAGTGTGTTTGGAATTATGGCGTTAAAGGCAGAGCGTTAGCCGATAAATAGGAGTCTGACGATGGTGACTTTTTTATCCAGATGTGCCAGATAGTAGTGTAGGGCAGGGAGATGGCATCCGCCGTGGACCAGTTTCGGCGGTAGCGAAATGCATTGGGTCGAGGTTGTCTGGGAGACTGGAGTTAATGTGTGACATGACCAGCCTCTGAAAGCACTTCGTGATTCAATGTGTCAGAGTTGCCGCGCCCTGGTCGTTAAGAGACCATGCCTTATTCTCCTTGATGATACGGGTGTTCCTAACGCAGGTCGGAATTTCAGATTGGAGCACGGAGATGTTAAGGACTTCTGCGAATATTCCCACCAGATGGCCCACGCAGGCTCTTAGATCAAGGCCGACGACTCCATCGGTCCCGGTCACTTTCCCAGGTTCGATGTATCTGACTTCAATTGGAAACAGACCAGTGACAGCGAATGGAACACGGCGGCCAGCTGATGCAGACATTCATCTATCCCAGTAAAAGAAAACCAGGGGCAGCAGAGCTTATGAATCAAATGCCAGACATTGGAAAGTGACTGCAAAGCCCCAGCGGAAGCTGCACAGACCGAGCGCGAGGGGAACTGAAAGAATTTGGGACGAGTTCTCAGGGTGGCGGGAAACCACAAACAGCACGCAGGCTGCAGATGTATCCAGCCGTAGCGGGCAAAGGCTGGAGTATTTGTGCTGGAGTTTAAATGGTTTACATTACTGTGCGATAGAATTCACAGTAATAGACTGCAGATTCGCTTAGCTGCAGCGATGAGATGGAGAAACTGGTGAATTTTCTTTCCTTCTGGAGATGGCCAGTGAAGCGGGTGTGGGTAAAATCTGCTTTATCTCCACCTCCACCTTCACCTGCACCTATGTATAGTATGAACTCAGGTCTTGTATCTGACTGTTGACGGTAACAAAATAAAATGGAGTTGTCCACTGCAGGATAAGAGCTGCAGCTGAAAGTCACCTCCTCTCCTTCCGTCTTCTCTTCTGAGAGCACCGTCTGAGTGACAAAATCTCCATGACTCGGGTCTGAAAAATACTTCCAAAAAGCAAAACATTAGACCGACGGCTTTCACAATTCAAGTCGAAACATCGTTGAATCAAGAAAGTACGTGAATTGTCTATCGGGCAATCACCTATCAGACAAGTTCCACAAACAACCCTGCAGGCAAGTATTCGCATTTTGGCTGTGAAGGATGGGTTTGGTTATACCCCTCACAGCCAACTGCCGTCGCCCTTCAGGATGTTCCCGCATCTACAGTCAGTGCCGGTGGAGGCATGGAGATCGTGGGCGGGGATTAAATGTCAGACCAATGGGTGCACCACCTCTTCCACCAGATCCGCCCTCCACACCCCGGCTACCCGCCTACTTCCCCAGATCCGACACAGTAGATGTGTTTTTATAAGAACGTTTCAGATTGCTGAGGCTGGGTGAGGAAAGAATCAACCCTGGTCAATTTAACGGAGACAGCACCGCACAAATAACTAAGGCTGACGACATCAGTAAGGAATGGAATACGGCGGTCAGCTGGTGCAAACATTCATAAATCCCAGAAAGACATGAAAACAGAGTGTAGCAGAGGTTATGACTCAAAACACACACGATGGGAAGGGATTGACACTGACTCCACAAATGAAGCTGCACCGACCAAGATTCCGCAGGTTGTCATCGCGCTTGGGGTCACACTGTTGCAG
Source organism: Pristis pectinata (assembly GCF_009764475.1). Classification (NCBI taxonomy): domain Eukaryota; kingdom Metazoa; phylum Chordata; class Chondrichthyes; order Rhinopristiformes; family Pristidae; genus Pristis; species Pristis pectinata. The sequence continues at coordinate 53,363,421 of NC_067416.1, forward strand.
GGAAAAAGTCACTCAGAATGCGCACAAACCCCGGAGGCCGTGACATCAGTTGAGAGCTTTTCTGTACTGCACACTGACACATTTGGGCAGCCAATCATTGTGCATAGCAGAGTTTTTGTAATATTTTACCTGTAATGGAAACAATATATCAGCGCGCACATAAATTTGTCCACTCTGCAACTTGCTGCAGACCACTGTTTCATGGGTAATCTCTGAAATTTCACAACTTGCACCGACAATCCTGGATATATTCCTTTGCAATTCATGGCGTCTTCATACAACTTACTTTTGCGTCAGCATCATATTTAGCAACCAGATCTTCCGTGATTTCAGCGGAGCCATTCACAGAAATTGTGAATAGTTCGCGCGGCTGTGATTCTTGTTATACACCACTCGTTGCAGAGAGAGGCATGGTGAAAATCAGAGCGAAGAGCGGGCTGGCATGGAAGGGAGGAGGAAGGGTGAAGGAATCAGTTACGGAAACATGGAAGAGTTAGGGGGAGAGAGCGAGAGAGAGAGAGGAAGGTGACACACATATATAGAGAAGGAGGTGAGAGAGGGAAGGGAGAGAGAGAGGGATAGAGGGGGGAGAGAGCCAAAGCTTTGAGAGAGGAAAGAAATAGTGGGAGATGGAGGGGGAGAGAGATAAAAATGGAGGAGATGATAGAAAATATATGGAGAGAGAAGAGAGAGAGAGAGAGAGAAGGGGTGAGAAAGGGAAAGGAGAGAGAGGGAGAGAGATATGGTGTCGTGAGAGCGAAGGGGGAGAGAGAAGACAGCTTATGACTGTGGGCTTTCCCAAGGACTTATTCCTGGATTGGAATTTTCTCATGCTTGAGGGCTGAAGAAAAGCACTGGGTTAACCATCGCTAAAATTCTCTTACTCTCTCTCTCTCGCATTCTCCCTTGTTGAGTGTGTTTGTGTGTGTGTGTGTGTGTGTGTATGTGTGTGTGTGTGTGTGTGTGTGTCTGCATGTCTGTGTGTGTATGTGTGTGTGCCGTTTTATGTGTGTTTGTGTGTGTCTGTGTGTCTGTGTCTATGTGTGTTTGTGTATCTTCTCGCCAGTGTGAGTTTCTTCTACTCAATGAATCCAGAGCCTGCTGTTTTCTTTCGTGTTTTGTTGCGGAAACAAATGGGAAGGATTCAGTCACCCAGGAAAAATCCCGAACCATCGGTGAAGAAGGATAGACTACAATACTGAATTGCAGTTACTCAGAGACGGCTGGATATTTGTTTGATACAGTCGCTAACGTGGGGAAAAGTCGAGAGATACGCTGGAGAGACATTGTTGTCGAACAGTACCCCCGTCTCCAGAAGGCCAGGAGAAGTTCTCGGCTGCTTTGCAGAAAGACAGCAAGGTGGTCTCTTTAGGTATCACCAGGGCTCACCAGAGTTGATCTATGCCATGGTGTTCACTCAGTGGTCGGGAGAAGTCTCTCGGAGAGCAGATGTTTGCTCTCGCCAGAGGGCGCTCTCACTCCCGAGAACCGGACAACAATTCAAACGACGGCACGGGTTCAGAAACATTACTTTCCCCTGAGTGATGGTCATCATGATCGAGTTAAAACTTACCTTGTTTGTAAATTTGGAAAGAAAGGGTGAGGGAATGTGTCAGTTGAATTGCTTGGTGTTGACAAAGTCAGCGGGAGAAGAAATGTGACGTGAGATTTTCAGATGAATAGACCTGGAGTGAGAAAGAGAGGGAGAGTGGAGCGGAGAGGGATAGCAAGCGGGTGAGAGAGGAAGAGAGACAAGAGAGAGATGAGGATAGATGCGGGCGTGAGGGAGCAGATGAAAGACAAGGAGGTCAAGAAAGAAAGAGTGAAGAGCGATAGAGAAAGATTGAGAGTGATAGATGCACAGAGATCGACAGAGAGTTAGGTAACAGATAGATGGACAAATATATAGAGATAGATGGATGATAGATAGGTAGAGAGATGTATAGATGGCTAGATAGATGACAGACAGGCAGATAGACAGACAGATAGATAGATAGAGAGATAGGGAGAGGGATAAAGTGAGCGAGAGAGTACATGGGCCACAGCTGACATTCACGTAAGCTCCGATAGGCCAAGCGCTCAAACATCAGCCCATCCTCGCCAATAATACGTCCGACACAAATATTAGCGATCCTCATTTGAATTCAATCTCGCATATTCGTCATTTGTCATGCAGTGGCCAATTTTTAATGCAATGCACGAAGTCATTATGGATCTCACGTTCCCTGAATCTTCGGGATAATCCTGCCACGAGGAACCTTACCGGGACCGTTGCTCAGGTCCATGCAGTCAATATCCACTGACCAACTCTCATCAATCATGTTCGTCACGGACTCAGAAACTCAATGAAGGATGAAGGGGAGACCCCTCCCGCACGAAGCCGTGCTGCCTACCCGGAATGTTGCTTTTCTAGATGAGATTAGATCTTATCCTGAAGAATCTTCTCCAAAAATTATCCGATCTCTGATATGAGGCTCATCGGTCTATAATTTCCTGTTTTTACTTCTTTATTGCCTTTCATAAACTGAGGAACAACACTGACTGTTTTCCAGTCATCTGGGACACCGCCCTTAAATACAGAGAATACAAAGATCTCCGTAAGGAAACAGAAGTTTCGATATTGCCTCTTTCAATAATCTGGGAAAGGTTCCATTCATCCATGGGGATTTACCCACCACAAATTTGCTCAGGAGACCAAATGTCTCCACTTTCTTGACAAGGTCATACCCTTAAATTACAATACCCATACACTGATCTCACTCTCCTCCATACTTATCGCCATTGTAAATACTCATGCAGTCCTCATCAGAATAATAAAGAATATCTCTATCCCTTTCTTTGTTTTCACGAATTCCCACATGCTTCCTGGCATTAAACACAGCCATCAAAGACGCCTACCGCTCCATCCAACGCCACCCCCCCTCCTCCCCCCGCCACCGCATTTTGGAAAGTCAGACAATCAGGATGTGCTCAGCTGCGTCCTCGGCCCTTAATCTACACTCCAAGACATTAATTGACCTTAAGCTCTAACTCCAGTTTCAAGATTGCAGATGACTCCATCGTAAACTTGGGAAATTGGGTTATTGTTTTCATATGTATAGAGGTACAGTGAAACCTTGTCTTGCATACCATCCATACAAATCAATTCATGACAAACGTGCTTTGAGGTAGCGCAAGGTAAAACAATAACAGAATGTGGAATGAAGTGTTACAGTTACAAAGTGCAGTGCAGATTGACAATGAGGAGCAAGGCCATAACGAGGACATTAATGAGATCAGTGCACCTTCTCGCACCGGGGGGCCGTTCAATAGTCTTATAACAGCGGAATAGAAGATGTCCTTGAGCCCAGTGTACGTGCTTTCAGGCTTTTGTGTCTTCTGCCCGATGGGAGGGGGATAAAAGAGAATGTCCAGGGGTGGGTTATTTGATTACGCTGGCTGCTTCCCCGAGGCATCAAGACATGCAGACAGGCCATTGAGAGGAGGCTGGTTTCCGTGATGTGCTGAGGTGTGCTATCAACTCCCTGCATATTCTTGCGGTTTCGGGCAGAGTAGTTTACGTCCCAAGCTGTGATGCATCTGGATAGCATATTTTCTGTAGTGTATCGACAAATATTGGTGAGGGTCAAAGGGGACGTGTCCAACCTTTTTAGCCTCCTGACGATCCAGAGGCGCTGGTGAGCTTTCTTGGCCATAGATTCCCCGTGGTTGGACCAGGACAAGCCGTTGGTGATGTTTTCGTCCTGCAATCTGGATGCTCTCAACCCGCTCGACCTCAGCACCGTTGATACAAACAGGAGCATGTGCAGTGCCTCCATCCTGAATTCAATGACTACCTCGAGTAGGCCGGATATAAAACAACGAGAAAGCGGCAGACAGAAAGGTGAGAGAGCGCCGAGTACATGGTCTCAAGAAAACAACACACGTGTCGTCAATCAACATCGGTACTTCCTCAGAAAGCGAAAGAATTCAGCATATGGCCGATGATTCATACAAATTCTTACAGATGCGCAATAGAAAGCCTCCTATCCAGATGCATCACAAATTGGTTTTGCAACTGCTCTGCCCAAGACCGCAAAGGTCTGCAATAACCGAAAGCTTCGCTGACCAGGGAGCTATTTCTAGTCCACTGCATCGAACAAAATCCCATAACTATCCAGATTAGTCATTTTTTGGCGTCTTTCTCCCTTTACACCATGGTGTGGATGTGTACAGGTACATTAATCAATCAAAAGACATTTCTCTCTCCAACTCAATACCTCTCTATTTCTCTTCCTATGTCCTTCTCTCCGTCTCTATCTGTGTGCTTCACACACGTTCTCCCCCCCCCCCCCCCCCCGTCACACACTCTATTTCGTCCTCCGTCTCTTTCTTTCCACTAACATTCTGTCGTTTTGCACATCCTCACAGTTTTCGACCAATCAGGGCCTGCGGTGTTCACTTGTGTCTGTTGTCCAAATGCATGAAGCCGTGTCACGGAGCTGCGACATCAACGCTGCTTCGCCCTCTAAAGATGCGGTCCACCTCACGAAGTGTTTCCAGCGTGCTATCATTTATTGTCTTCCAGAATTCCTGCATTTGCAACGGGAATCTTTCATTTAATTTATATTCTCTCTGTCTCTGTCTTTAGCTCCCGCTCTCTGTCTCTGCATTGATCTATCTCTACCTCACTCTTTCACAGACACGCACACACACACACACACACACACACACACACACACACACACACACACACACACACACACACACACACACACACACACAAATCAACCACCCCTCTATCTATCCAATTGTCTGTCACTCCACATGTGCAAAATTAGCCCGCGACTCCGTGCGGAGCCTTCCGCATGGGAAACGAGCAACAGAACAATTTTGGATCTGATATTTGCTGCGGTTCGGCCGGGTTTGCGGTGAGAGACACCGCCTAAGTTTGCACCAGTAATCACAATTCAGCACGAAGTCTGTGCACTCTCTGAAGGCTAACGTGAACATCGTTGGTATTGTGATGTCGTCAGCCTCAGTTAATATTGCCGCGCTGCCCCTTCATTTTGACCAGGATTGAATGTTTCCCCACCCAGTCTCTGCAAGTTGAACGGATCGCCTGAATGTACATCTGGGGAAGTAGGCAGATAGGCGGGGTGTGGAGGGCGGAGCTGGTGGTGAGATGTGGTGCACCCATTGGACTGACATTTACTCCCCGCCCACTCCATCCACGTCACCACCTGCACAGACGGTAGAAGCGGGAACATCCTGAAGGGCGACGGCAGTTGGTTCTGAGGATTCTTACCAAACCCATCGTTTATAACCGAAATGCGAATTCTCGTCCTCTGGATTGTGAGTGGAACTTGTCTGATAGGTAACTGCGCAATAAACAATTCATCTACTTTCTTGATTCAACGGGGTTTCAACCTGAATTGTGAAAGCTGTCGGTATGATTCTTACATTTGAAAATATTTTTCAGACTCGAGTCATGGAGATTCTGTCACTCAGACGGTGTCCTCAGAAGTGAAGACAGAAGGAGAGGATGTGACCTTCAGCTGCAGCTATCATACTACAATGAGTAGCTACTATTTATATTGGTACCGGCAACGGTCAGACTCAAGACCTGAGTTCATACTCTGGAAACATACAGGTGGAACTGAAGGTAAAGCAGCTTTTGCCAAAAATCGCTTCACTGTCCATCTCCGGAAGGAAAGAAAATTCACCAGTTTGACCATCTCATGGCTGCAGCTGAGCGACTCTGCAGTTTATTACTGCGCCTTAAGCCGCACAGTGATGTAAACCAGTTAAACCCTCGTACATAAACTCCAGCTTCTGTGTTGATGTCGACTTTTCCCGCTGCAGCTGGATACATCTGCACCCTGCGTGTATTTTTTGTGGTTTCCCGCCGCCCTGAGTACTCATCCAAAATTCTTTCAGTTTCCCATCGCCCTCAGTCCATGAGAGCTTCTGCTGTGCCTTTACAGTCACTTACTTTCCAATGCCTGTGTTTTGATTCATAATCTCTGCTCTCCCCTGTTGTTATCTTTCTTGGATATATGAATATTTCCATCAGCTGACCGGCGTCTTCCCTTCGAGGATGCTGTTATGCTTCCAATTCAAGACAGATACACAGAATCTCGGGAAAGTTACCACGCCGATGGAGTCGCCGGAGTACTTCTCAGTTCCTGCGCGACAGCTGGTGGGAATTATCGCAGAAGTCCTTAACATCTCTCTGCTACAATCTGAGATTCCTACCTGCATTAAGACGATCGGTTTCATCAAGGCCTGGTGTCTGAATATCTAGGGCGAGTCACTCTGACATATGCAATCATGAAGTGCTTTGAGACGCTCGTCATGTCACACATTAACTGCAGCCTCCCAGAAAACCTCGACGAAATGCATTTCACTACCTTTGAAACTTGTCCACGGCGGATGACATTTCTCCGGCCCTACACTAATATCTGGAACATCTGGACAACAAAGTCACCTCCGTCAGACCTCTTTTTACTGAATAAATCTCCACCTGTACACCACTATTGCAAACTTACTCATCTCCAATCCGTTCGACATTGGGGTCTGCAACTTTCTTCCTCCGCAACTGGATCCTTGACTTCTTGACCAACAGACCACAATCAGTAAGATTAAGAGACAGCACCTCCGCAGAAATCCCCAGCACACACGGTGAACCACAAGTCTGCGTTCTCGGAACACTGTTCTCCCTCGACACTCAGGACCCTGTGGTCACAATCGACTTTAACTTCATTTACAAATTCGCGGATTCCACCGCCGCTGTGGCCGAGATCTCAAAGAATGAAGAGATGGAGTCCATCAGGTAGAGATTGGGTCTCGTAGCATCTTGAGAAGACAACAACCTCTGCCTCAGTGTCTGAACATTGACGTTTATCGAATTCAGGCCTGAATGTTCAGAGCTTCAAATACCCATGTGTAAGTATCGGCAATTTTATTTCCTGCTCCAGCCACGTGGACGCTTCTGACAAGATAGCACACCGGCGCCTCGACTTCTACAGAAGACGGAGGAAATTGGGCATGTCACCGATGATCCTCCCCAGTTTATACAGAGTGTCCTCATGAAGCATCCTATCCGGGTGTATGACAGATTGGCATGGCAACTGCTTGGCCCAAGCCGGCAAAAATTTGCAGAGTTGTGCAGGCAGCCCAGTCAGTCACGAAAACCATCCTGCTCTCCACAGAGTGCGTCTACACTTCTCGATGCATCGGGAAAGCAGCCAAGATTTTCAAGTACACTTCTTCTTTCCAATTCAGTACCATCGGGCAAAAGGTAGAAAGGCTTTATATCAGGTATCGCTGGATTCGAGGACAGCTTCGATACAGCTTACATCCCGGTAAATTGGCCACGTACCGATACCTGTGGCACTGCAGTTGTTGCAGCGACAGACAGCGGGAGAAGCAGAGCAGGCAGGCATGGAAGGAAGGAAGAAGGGGAGAGACAGAAACTGATAAAGAGACAGACAGGGTAATGGGTAAAGAGAAAGAGAGAGGGAGAGAGTTTGACGATCAATACATAAACGTAGACGGAGGAGAGGGCAAAGTGTGAGAGAAGACACACAAACACAGACACACAGACAAAGATACACACACACACACACACAGAAACACACACACACACACACACACACACTCAACAAGGGAGAATGAGAGGAGAGTAGGGAAAGAGAGAGGATGAAGGAGAGAGAGAGGGAGAGAGAAGGAAAGAGATCCTTTCGACCTAGCAGAGACACTGCGGTGCTTGCGCTCTCAAACATGAGCCAATAACATACCAGGAATATGTCCTTGGGACTTGCGACATTGTCAAACGTTCCAGACTTAAATTTAAGAGAGACAGATTGAAAGAGAGAGAATAGAATAGGTGGGGGAATAGCCAGACGTCCGATCAAATCCACATCATATTCCGATTGTTGCCTCGCCGTTTCTGTTTTGAATCAAAACCTGGTTGGTATGTGTGAACTCTCTCTCTCTTTCTCTCTCTCTCTCTCTCTCTCTCTCTCTCTCTCTCACACACACACACACACACACACACACACACACACACACACACACACACACACACACACACACACACACACACACACACACACACACACACACACACACAGAAAGAACGACAGACAGGGAGTGAGAGGACAGAAATTGAAAACCAAGCAAGGAGATGGATATTCTTTCTTTTCATTGCATTGATCCGCTAAGTTCTAATTCGCCAACCAGTCTTCCAGAAGAGATCAACCACAGTACATCTGAAAAAAAGTGAAGATGGCCGTTGTTGTGTTCCTTCATGTCCCTCACTAATTATATTGGCCGGCTGCCAGTGGAGTCTCCAATAATGTGGACAGTGTGGATCTCTTATTTCCAATACACTCGTAAGCTGTTCAGATATTCTAGTTTGTTCTGGGAACGAGGGCGAAACATTCAGTGACCCAGGAAATTCCCGAAGTAACGGCCGAAGAGACTATAATACTGAACTGAAGGTACTCAGCCACGGGCTCGATTTTTTTTTGCTGCAGTCAATATCGTGGGGAAAAGCCGAAATATGCGCTGAAGATCCGTGGGTCAGGAACAGTATCGCCGTCACGAGAATACCCGGAGAGTTTCTCTGCTGCTCTTCAGAAAGGTAGCAAGAAAATCTACTTCAGTATCACCGGGGCTCTTGTGTCGCTCTTTCAGGGTATCTTTGCGGATGTGGTCACACGGTTGCAGGGTAAAAGTCACTCAGAGCGCGCTCGCCAGGGGCGCACATACCCGGGAGGACATGACATCAATTCAGAGTTTTACTTACTGTCCTGCTGACTGACACATTGGGGCAGCCTATCATGGTGCATCACAGAGTTATTGTAATATTTTATCTGCAATAGAAACTATATATCATTATGCACAGAAATGTGTCCATACGTTACCTTGCTGCAGAACACTGCTGCATGGGTTTTCAGAACCTCAGCCGAAAGACCTTTCTCTATTACTTTCCAATTCATGGCATCTTCTTGGAATTTATTTTTGCGTCATCACCATATTGAGCAACCAGACCTTCCGTGATTTCAACGGAGCCATTTTCATAAATCATGAATAGTTCGCCTGGCAGTGATCCTGGGGACACATACCTCGGTGCAGAGAGAGACGTGGCGACAAACAGAGCTGGCATCGAAGGAAGGAAAGAAGACAGAAGAAGACAGACACAGAAACAAGAAAGAGGGATATATATATATTTATACAGAGAGAAAGAGTACAGAGACAGAGAGAGAGAGAGAGCACGAGACATATACATAGAGTAGGAGTGAGGGAGGTGTGAGAGAACGAAACGTTTGAGACAGGAAAGAACTAGAGGGAGAGGGAGGGAGAGAGAGAAACGGAGTTAACGAAATAAAAGAAGAAGAGGGAGAAACAAATTCATCAGGAAAGCTTGACACTGTGTGGGTTCCCAAGGACTTATTCCTTGTATGGGATTGGCTCATGTGCGGGGGCTCAAGCACAGCACAGTGTCAGCCATGGCTAAAAATTCTCTCTCTCTCTCTCTCAACCTCTCTCTTTCCCCCTCTCTCTGATTCTCCCCTGTTTTGTGTGTGTGTGTGTGTGTGTGTGTGTGTGTGTCGGTGTGTCTGTGACTGTGTGTTTGTGTGTCTTCTCTCTCACTTTCAACTCTCCTCCAGCTGCGTTCATGTGTTCTCATCATGTGTGGGTCTCTCTCTCTCTCATTCTCTTTCTCCGTCCCCCTGCCTGTCTCCTTGTAAGTTTCATTCTCTCCCCTTGTCCTTTCATCCATCCCTGTCTGCCCTGCTTCTCGTGATGTCTCTGGCTGTAGAAACTGCAGTGCCGCAGGGATCGGTACGTGGGTAACTTGCCAAAATCTATATAAATAGCTCCGATGTTCACTTGAAAAATCTGGTTTCCAGATGCCCCGACGATGCAATATTGGATGGAAAGTAAATTGCAAGAGACTGCAGTGAATTTAAATCGAATGAATACAGGTATGTTGTGGTCAGATGGAACGGTAAGTTGTGACCGAACACAAGGGTCCCATGGTTGAATGTTCCTCCGTTCCCGAAATGACAAAGGGAGAAAATGTGAAAAATACCGAACTTGTTCCGTTTGCAGAGAAATTAAACCAAAGATATTGTTCAAATGGTGAAAGATTACAACCACTCTGAAATGCAGCATTTGTGGTCTCCATTTGGGTCAAATGACAAATTTGACAAATGATGCGCTGACTTCATGACGAGGTGGATTGGGAGATCAATAATTCATCTTTGGGCGTACAAGATGTCCGATCAAGAGTCTTAAAACAGCGGGAAGGAAGCTGTCCTTGAGTCCTGCGGTGCGTGTTTTCAATCCTTTCAACCTTCCGCTCGAGGAAGAAGAGTGGTCCTTGAAAATGCTGGATGCTTTCCCGAGGCAGCGTGAAGTGTAAACGAAGTGAATGGAGGGGAAGATGGTTTTCGTGACGGACTGGGCTGCGATCACAACTGTGCAATTATCTGCGGGCTTGGGCAGAGCAGTTGCAATACCAATCTATGATGCATCCCGATAGGATGCTTTCTATCGAGCCTATGTATGAACTGGTGAGGGTCATCGGTGACATGCCGAATTTGCGCAGAGAAGTAGAGGCGCTAGTGTGCTATCGTCTCCAACGCGTTCACGTGACTGGAGCGGGAAACATATGTTGCTGAAACTTCCATAAGAGAATTTAATGCTCTGAACAATCTGCAGCACAGTAGCACTGTTAAAGACGGGTTGAAGTCGATATGTTTTTTTTTTCTGACACTGAGGCAGAGGTTGTTGTCTTGACACGATGACACATGTCTCTCCATCTCCCTATGTACTCCGTCTCGTCATTGATTGAGATCCAGCTGACGACGGAAATGTCATCCGTGAATGTGTAAATGAAGTTAAAGCAGATATTGACCACAGAGTCCAAAGTGTCGAGGGAGAACAGCATGGTTCTGAGAACGCAGCCTTGTGGGTCACCGTGCTTGTGTGTCTGTGCGTGTGTGGGGGTGGTGGTGGGAGGGGGATGTTGAGGAGTCTTGTCGCTTATCCTTACTGATTGCGGTCTGTTCGAAAAGAAGCCAAGGATCCAGTTGCGGAGGTACGAGGTTACAGACACCAATGTCGAGGAGTTTGGAGATGAGTGCGTTTGGAATTATTGTGTAAAGGCGGAGCTTTAGTCGATATATAGGAGTCTGTCGGGGTTGACTTTGTTATCGTGATGTGTCAGATCTTAGTGTTGGGCCACAGAGATGGAATCTGCCGTGGTCCAATTTCGTCGGCAGCGAAATGCTGTGGGTTCGAGGTTGTCTGACGGGCTGGAGTTAATGTGTGACATAACCAGCCTCTCGAAGCATTTCGTTATTCAAAATATCAGAGTGACCTCGCCTTGCTCGTCTTAACGCAGGTAGAAATCTCAGATTGGAGTAAGGAGATGTTCAGGACTTCTGCGAATACACCCATCAGCTGGCCTACGCAGGTTCTGAGAACAGGGCGAGCGACCATCCGGACCGATCACATTTCCTATGTTCGTTGTATCTGACCTGAAATGGAAACAAACCAGTGACGCGAATGGAGCACGGCTGAGAGCTGATACTATCCTTCATATATCCCAGAAAAATAATACCAGGGGAGAACAGAGGTTGTGAATCAAAAGACTGACATTGCCAACTGAGAGACTGAAAAAGCCACAGCGGAAGCTGCGCAGACCAAGGCCAAGGGAAACTGAAAGTATTTAGGATGAGTTCTCAGGGTGACGGGAAAACCACAAACAGCACGCAGAGTGCTGATGTAGCCAGCTGCAGTGGGCAAAGTCGACATCTAAACAGAAGGTGGAGTTTTTGTACGAGGGTTTAACTGGTTTCCCTCACCGTGCGGCGGAAGGCGCAGTAATAAACTGCAGAGTCGCTCAGCTGCAGCGATGAGATGTTCAAACTGGTGAATTTTCTTTCCATCTTGAGGTGGCCGGTGAAGCGAGATTGGGCAAAATCTGCTTTATCTTCACGTCCACCTGAAAACCTGCTCAGTATGAACTCAGGTATTGAGTACGACAGTTGCCGGTACCAATATAAAGTGTAGTCGCTCTCTGTAGTATCATAGCTGCAGCTGAAAGTCACCTCCTCTCCTTCTGTCTTCACTTCTGAGGACACCGTCTGAGTGACAGAATCTCCACGACCCAGGTCTGAAAAATATATTCAAATAGTAAAAAATTAGACAGACGACTTACACAATTCAGGTCGAAACCTCGCTGAATCATGAAAGTAGATGAATTGTCTGTTGCGCAATCACCTATCAGAAAGGCTCCACAAACAATCCAGAGGACGAGTATTCGCATTTCGGCTGTGAAAGATGGGTTTGCTTATAACCCTCACACCCAACTGCCGTCGCCCTTCAGCATGTTCCCGCTTCTACCGTTTGTGCGGGTGGTGGCGTGGAGGTGGTGGGCGTGGAGTGAATGTCAGACCAATGGGAGCACATCCTCTTCTCAGCAGCTCTGCCCTCTATCCACGCCCGCCCGCCTTCTTCCCCAGATGGAACGCTGTCGATGTACTTTTATGAGAACGGTTCAGCTGAGACCGGTTGGGGAAAGAACCGATCTTGGTCACTATACCGGGAACAGCTCGGTGTTGTTAACTGAGGCTGACGAAACTGCAATTGCAACGATTGTCAATTTGGCCTTCAGCCAGAAGATAGACTGCTGGTTCAATCTGTCTCGGAGGAAGTATGTCTCCCCGAAATATCGTCGAACTGTAGCGAAGGATCAGACCCAAAATTGTTTTGTTGGTCTTTCCTCATTCAAAACGTGCTGCCCGGAGGCTTGGGATAATTCGGCACATCACCTGTGACAGAGAATGGGAGAGACAGAGGAACCTTCGATTAATGTGTGTGTGTGTGTGTGTGTGTGTGTGTGTGTGTTTGCGTGTTGATTTGTGTGTGCGTACGTGTGGGCGTGTGTGTATGTCAGTGTGTGTGTGAACGTCAGAGAGACAGTAAGACAGAGAGAGAGACAGAGATAGAATGTGTGAACTGTCTCTCTCACTCTCTGTACCTCACACTTCACACACACACACACACACACACACACACACACACACACACGCACGCACGCACGCACGCACGCACGCAAGCACGCACAGAGAAAGAACGAGAGAGAGGGAGCGCGTTTACAGAAATTGAAAAGCGAGCAACAAGGTTAATAATCTTTCTTTTTGTTGCGCTTGATATGCTCAGTTATGATTTGACAACCAGTCTTCCAGCAGAGAACCACCACAGCCCTTCTTCCAAAAACTGTAGGTGGCCGTTGTTGTTTTCCTTATGTCCCTCACTAATTATATTGGCCGTGCTGTTCCGGGCGTCTCTGATGAAGTGGGTCTCTTATGCCAAAAGCACTTGTAAGCCGTTCATATATTCTCGCTGATTTCTGGAACGAGGGGAAAATATTCAGTTATCCAGGATCCTGCCGAACTCACACTGACGAGAGACTGACCAGACTACTGAACTGCATTTACTCGGCGACAGGCGGGATTTTATTTTTGGTGCAGTCAATAAAGTAGGGAAAATCTGAGATACGTGGCTCTGGAACACTATCTCCGTCACGAGATTACGTGAAGAGTTTCTCGGCTTCTTTGCAGCAAGGTCGCAAGAAGGTCACTAAATCATCACTGAGGATCTCGTGTCGGATTCTGTAGAGAGAGAGAGAGAGAGAGAGAGAGAGAGAGAGAGAGAGAGAGAGAGGGAGAGAGAGAGAGATGGAGAGTGCGGTGTATATAGAAAGAGAGACAAGGGGGTGAGTGAGGGAAGAAAGAGTGGGAGAGAGAGAGTGAGAGAAGACAGATAACGAACAGTAGTCGGAGAGAGGCTGTAAAGCACCACAAAATGTGGTTTGTGTCCTGGGGCTTCACCTCGGAGTTAGCCGCCCATTCTCTGCTTGCGAATCGCCACCAGTCTGACGATCTGTGTTTTCTCTTCAATATCCGTCATCTCCGTTGAATATCTGGAAAGGTTTTGCATTTGAACATGAAGACAGATGGCATGTGTTCCCGTGTCACTTACTGATTATATTAGCCGTGCTGCCATGTGAGTCCCTGCTTATTCGGCCACTCTGTGGTCTGTGTGTATTATGCACTTCTGGGTGTTCACATATTCTGTGGTTTGTTTCGGCTACGAACGGGAAAGATTCTGTCAGCCAGGATCCGGTTGAATTAATGGTTATGGAACGACAGACATAATGCTGAATTGTACGTACCCGAAGGAGAGTGCAAAGGTTTTGTGGTAAATTCAGCATTGCGGGGAATCTCGAAAATATTTGGTGAAAATATGCAGCTGGAAAATGATAGAATGGTTTCCAGAGTGTCCAAGCAGTTTTTCCGCGGAGATGCAGAAGGATCACAACAGTGTTGATTTAAATACCTCCAGGTACCTTCTGTCGGAATCCTCCGCGTATCTCTGCGCCATGGAGCCCAAACTGTTGCAGGAGATGTCGCATCCGGAGAAATCCTGCTCTGGGTGTTGCAAAGGTCCGTCAGTAGAGGGTGTCCTTAGCCAAATATGCGTGTTCTCATTCTCATTCTCTCTCTCTCTCTCTCTCTCTCTCTCTCTCTCTCTCTCTCTCTCACACACACACACACACACACACACACACAGACACACACACACACACACACAAAGGCATACGTACAAACAGACGCATACTCACACACACACACAAAAGGAGAGAAGGAACGAGTGAGGATAGAGATCGAAAAGGAGGCCGAAAGATGAACTGCCCTTTCTGATGACCGCCCGAATCTGTTTAGATATGTTTAGTCCATCAATGCTCCAGAAAAGAACCACACAAACGCAACTCCCAGAAAGTTAGGGGTGTCATTGATATGATTTACACGACAATATCAGTGTTAGCCTCTTTAAAATAATATATATTCGTTCAAATTACCTTCAGGTCGGTGGCCATTTGATTTTCTGATGCTCAATGCATCCAAACACTGTTAATATATTCTGTGTTTCGTTGCAGAAACAAATGGGAAAGATTCAGTTACCAGGAACATCCCGAGCTCACGGCGAGGAAGGATAGACTACAATACTAAATTGCAGTTACTCAGCGATGGCTGGATATTTGTTTGGTCCAGTCGCTAACGTTGGGATAAGCCGAGATGTGCACTGCAGATGGTTCAGATTCGGTAACAGTACCTCAGTCTCCAGAATTCTCGGAGAAGTTCTCGGCTGCTGTCAGAAAGACAGTAAAATGGTTTATTTAATTACCACCACTGCTGTTGTTTCGGGCTCCGCAGTGTAGCTCTGTGCCATGGGGTTACACTGTGACAGGGAGGAGTCACTCCGAGTGATACAGGCTGCGCTTGCCAGAGCGATCTCTCACTCCGGAGAACCGGACAACCATTCCAAGGGAGGCACGTGTTCAGAAACATTACTTTCACCTGAATAGATCGACATGATGATCAAGTTAAAACTTACCTTGTTTGTACATTTGGAAATAAAACGAAGACGGAGAGGGAATGTGTGAGTTGAATCGTTTGGCGTTGATAAAGACTCAGTGGGGGAAGGAAGGTGGCGTGAGATTTTCTGATGGCTAGATTGAGGGTGATAAAGAGAGGGACGGTGGAGGGAGGAGAGAGTGAGATGGGTTGAGAGAAGAAAGGAGAGATATGATAATGGACGCGGGCGTGAGAGAGCCGAGAAAGGAGGGGCGAGGGGAATAAATAAAGACAAGGAAGAGAGAGAAAATGAGAGTGATAGATAGACAGATAGATCGATCGATAGAGATACAGACAGAGATTGATCAATCAATAGATAGATAGAGATTGACATGATAGCTTGATAGTAAGAATGAAAGGAAGGAAGGAAGATTGATTGATAGATAGATAGATAGATAGATAGATAGATAGATAGATAGATAGATAGATAGATAGATAGATAGATAGATAGATAGATAGATAGATAGATAGATAGATAGATAGATAGATAGATAGATAGATAGATATAGAGAGAGTGAGAGCGAAAGAATATGAGCCATAGCTTACATTGACCGAATTTCCCATAGGCCAAGCATTCAAATGTCGGCCAATCCTCCACCGACATGACGTCCCTCGGACCTCCCACACAACGATGAGCGCTCCTCATCTGAATTCAATCTCTCATATTCGTCATACGTCATGTATTGGACAATTTTGATTGCCATACACAAAGTCTCTATGGATCCCACGTGCCTTAATCTTCTGGATCAAAATGAACACGAGAAACCCATCGGGTGCTTTTCTCAGGTTCATGTAGACAAAGGCCTCTGACCAACCCTCAACATTCATCTTCGTCCTCAGTAACTAAATGAATAATGATGGAAGATCCCTCCCGCACGAAGCAGAGATGAGAGTAGATCTCATCCCAAAGTATCTTCTGCAATAATATCCCGATCACTGATCTGAGGCTCATCGGTCTATATTTTCCTGTATTTTATTCTTCTTGATTATCCATCTTAGACTGAGGAACAACACGGTTTATTTTTCAGTCGTGTGGATTGTCAGCCTGTAAGTACATAGGATACAAAGATTTCCGTTTAGGTCTCAGAAGTCTCCGATCTTGCCTCTTTCAACAATCTGGGAAAGGCTTCATCTGTCCATGGGGATTTATCCACCTAAAATTCCCCAAGAGTCCCAACGTCTCCTCCTTCTTGATAAGAACCTGCCTTAAAAATCAGCATACCATACACTGATCTCACTCTCCTCCATGCTTGTCGCCATGGTAAATTCAAGTCCAGTTCCCCTCAGAATAATAAAACACTCTATTCCTCTGTTTGTTTTCACTAATTCCCACATACATACAGCCATTAAATATAAAAATCAGAGACACCTACCGGTGACTCACCCGCCCTCAGTTTGGAAAATCAGAGCATCAGGCTGTGCTCAGCTGCGTCCTGAGACCCTTAATATATTCACGACGTTGTAGCCATATTTGTCTGTAACAGTAGTAAGTTTACGGAAAACTCCACGGTGAAATTGGTAAATTGGTTTGTTATTGTCACATGTACTGAGGTTCAGTGAACCCATGTCTTACATACCGTACAGACATATCAATTCGTAGCAACAGTGCGTTGGGGTAGTGCAAGGTAAATCAATAACAGAATATCGAATAAAATGTTACAGTTAAAGGCAATGTGCTGTGTATGTGGAAAATGAGCTGCAAGGTCATAACGAGGAATCTAATGTCAAAAATCCACCTTATCATACCAGTGGACGGTTCAATTGTCTTGGACCAGCGGGATAGAAGCTGTTGCTGAGCCTGGTGGTACGTGCTTTCAGACTTTTGTATATTCTGCCTGATGCGAGGAGAATGAGAGAGAATGTCCACGGGGTGGGATATTTGATAATGCTGGCTGATTTACGGAGGCCGCGAGAAGTGTAGAGAGCGTCCATTGAGGGGAGGCTGGTTTTCGTAATGGTATGAGGTGTACCCACAAGTTTCCTACGGTCTCGGGCAGAGTAGTTGCCGTAGCAAGCTGTGATGCATCTAGATAGGATGCTCTCTGTGGTGCATCGATAAAAAATAATGATGGTCAAAGGGGACGTGTCCAATTTATTTAGCCGCCTGAGGAAGTAGAGGCGCTGGTGAGTTTTCTTTGCCATGGCATCCATGTGGCTGAGCCAGGTCAGTCGACTGGTAATGATCACTAACCCTAACCTCTCTACTTCCCCAGAAGCCGAAGAAATTCAGCATGTCCCCGAAAACTCTTACCAGTTCTTACAGATGCGCAACAGAAAGCCTCCTATCCAGAGGCATCGCAACTTGGTTTGGCAACTGCTCTGCCGAACACCGCAAGAAATTGCCGAGAAGTATCTTTGGAATGATCCGACTGGATGGAATGCAAACATTAATTGAACACTTTAAAACAGGGATTAGTTGCCATTTTCTGATCAGAGCTTCGAACCAACGCGGCCCAGATATCCAAGTACAAATAATTGGGATGGGATGCCTGTTGTAAAATACCCAATTTTGCCGATGGCACAAAGCTATGTAAGTATGTCAGTAGTGAGGAAGGAGATCAGGCTGCAATAATGGAAATCTTCGCTATCTAGGAAGGTATTCCTATTCTACACTGTCGAAAAGAACAGAATTATCCAGATGAGTCACGTTTTTGGGCGTCTTTCTCCCTTTACACCATCGTGTGGATCTGTACGTGTACATTTAGCAGTCAAAAGGCATTTCTCTCTCCAACTATATTTCTCTCTCTATGTCTGTCTCTACCTCTCTCTCTGTCTCAGTAACACACGTTCCTTCCCTCTGTCACAATCTCTTCTTCGTCGTCAGTCTCTTTCCTTTCACTTACATTCTCTGTTTTCGAACCTCCTCTCAGTCCTGGACCAATCAGGCTGCGGTGGGCACTTGTCTTTATTGTCCAAATGCATGAAGCCGTGACATGGAGCTGCAAGACGAACGCTGCTTCTCCTTCCAAAGATTCAGTCAACGCAACGAAGTATTTCCAGAAGTGCTGTTGTTTATGTTATTCTAAATTTCCGACATTTGCAGCGGTGTACGTTCTATTAATTAACATTCTCTCTCTGTCCGTCTCTCTCTCTGTCTTTCTCTCCCGCTCTCCATCTTTCCCTTTCTCTTTCACAGACACACACAGCCACAGACAGACAGACAGACACACACACACACGAACACACACACACACACAAACACACACACACACACACACACAAACACACACACACACACACACACACACACACACACACACACACACACACACACACACACACACACACACACGACGCACCAATCTACCCTCGTCTATCTACTAATTCTCTGTCACTCTTTATGTGCTCAATCAGCCCACGTCTCTCTCCAGCGGGAAGAACGAGCAATAGAACAATTTTGGATCTGATCTTTCGCCACGGTTCGACGGGGATGGCGTGGAGATTTACTTCCTCAGAGAGAGATTGAATCAGTAATCATATTTCACCAGGCAGTCTGTGTGCACGCTGAAGGCTAAATTCTCCATCACTGATACTGCGATGTTGGCAGCCTTAGTTAAGAGTGCCTAGCTGTCCTCGGTATATTGACCAATGTTGATTCTTTCCCCAACCGGTCTCTGCAGTTTGAACTGTTCTCATAAAAGTATATCGCCTGTGTGCCATCATGGGAAGTAGGCCTGTTGGCGGTGTGTGGAGGGCGGAGCTGGTGGGAAGATGAGATGCTTCTATTGGTCTGACATTCACTCCCCGCCAACCACCTGCCCTCCACCACCCTCACAAAAGGGAGAAGCAGGAAGGTCCTGAAGAGGGACGGCAGCTGGGTGTGAGGGTTACAATCAAACCCATCCTGTACAGCCGAAATGCGCATACTTGCCCTCTGGGTTGTTTGTGGAACTTGTCTGACAGGTAAATGTACAACAGACGATTCATCTACTTTCTTGACTCATCAGGTTTCGACCTGAACTGTGAAAGCCGTCGGTCTAATCTCTTACTATTTGAAAATATTTTTCAGTCCCAAGTCATGGAGATTCTGTCACACAGACGGTGTCCTCAGAAGTGAAGACAGAAGGAGAGGAGGTGACTTTCAGCTGCAGCTATGATACTACAGAGAGGGACTACTTTTTATATTGGTACCGGCAACGGTCAGACTCAAGACTTGAATTCATACTGCGCAAAGGTTCAAGTGGATCTGAAGATAATGCAGATTTTGCCCAAACTCGCTTCACCGGCCATCTACAAAAGGAAAGGAAATTCACCAGTTTGACCATCTCATGGCTGCAGCTGAGCGACTCTGCAGTTTATTACTGCGCCTTCCGCCGCACAGTGATGTAAACCAGTTAAACCCTCGTACAAAAACGCCAGCTCTGTGTAGATGTCGACTTTGCCCGAAGCTGCTGGATACACCTGCACCGTGCGTATTGTTTGTGGTTTCCCTCCGCCCTGAGAACTCGTCCCTAATTTGGTCAGTTTCCCTCGCCCTCGGTCTGTACAGCTTCCGCTGTGGCTTTTCAGTCACTCACTTTCCAATATCTGTCTTTTGATTCTTATTCTCTGCTCTCCCATGGTTTTATATTTGCTGGGATATCTGAATGTTTGCATCAACTTGCCGCCGTGTTCCATTCGCGGTAACTGGTCTGTTTGCAATTCAAGTCACAGACATTCAAACTCCGCGTAGGTGACGGGCGCCGAAGGAGTCCTCGTCCTTGTTCTCAGATACTCCGTGGACAAGCTGGTGGGAGTTTTCGCAGAAGTCCTTAACATCTCCCTACTCCAATATTCGTTCCTTCCTGCGTTAAGACGACTGGGGCGCTCTCACTATGACACCCAGAATCATGAAGTGCTTCGACAGTCTGGTCATGTCACACATTAACTCCAGCGTCCGCGATAACTTCGACCCACTGCATTTTGCGAACGCCGAAACTGGTCCACGGCCGCTGCCATCTCCCTGGCTCTTCGCTAATATCTGGCACATCTGGATGACAAAGTCACCTCCGTCAGACTCCTATTTATTGACTAAATCCTCGCCTTATCACCATAATTCCAAACGTACTCATCTGTAAACTCCTGGACACTGGTGTCTGCTGCCTCCTTCCTCCACAAGTGAATCCTTGCCTTCTTCACCACAGACCGCAATCAGTGTGGATAAGCGACAGCACCTCCTCAATAACGCTCAACACACACGGTACCACACATGGTTGCGTTCTCAGAACGTTGCTGATTTCCCTCAACACTCTGGACTCTGTGGTCAAAATCTGCTGTAACTTCATTTACACGTTCACGGATGACACCACTGTCGTCGGCCGGACAGCAAACAATGACGAGACGGTGCCCGTGAAGGAGATGGAGAGTCTCGTGGCATCGTGTCAAGACAACAACCTCTGCCTCACTGGCAGAAAAAAGAAGCTTATCGACATCACGCCCGTCTGCATCAGTGCTGCTGTGGTGAAGATTGTTCAGAGCTTCAAATTGCTAGGTGGAAGTATCGCTATCAATTTTTCCCGCTGCAGCCACGTGAACGCTTTGGACAAGGTAACATACCGGCGTCTCTAATTCCCCAGAAGACTAAGGAAAGAACATACAATATAGAACATCCAACACTACAGCACAGTAAAGGCCCTTCGGCTCCCAATATTGTGCCGACATTTCATCCTGCTCTATCTAACCCTTCCCTCTCACATCGACCCCATCTCTCTATCATTCGTGTGTCGATCTAAGAATCTCTGAATAGTCCCTAATATGTATGCCCCCAGCACCTTTGCAGTAATGGCGTTCAAGGCACCCACCAATCTCTGTGTAAAAAAAAGTACCCCTTAAATTCTCCTCATACCTTTCTCCAATCACCTTAACATGATGTCCTGTCGTGTTAGCCATTACTGCACTGGCAAAAAGTCTCTGACTGTCATTCGGCATTCACCGATGATCCTCACCAGTTTATACAGATGCACAAGAGGAAGTATCCCATCCAGATGCATCATGGTTGGCATGGCATCTGCTCTGCCCAAGCCCGAAAAAAAAGCACAGTTGTGAACGCCGCCCAGTCCGTCACGAAAACCAATCTCCTGTCCATTGACCCCGTCTACATTCCCCGCTGCCTCGGGAGCAGCCAACATTTTCAAAGACCCGTCTTCTTCCCCATTCCATCCCGTCGGGCAGAAGGTAGAGAAGCTTGATAACACGTACCGCTGGACTCAAGGACAGCTTCCATCCCGCTCTTTTAAGACGCTTGAACGGACATCTTATGCGCTCAAAAATGAACTATTTACCTCCCAATCCACCCCGTCATGGAGTCAGCACTTTATTTGTCTGCCCTGCACTGACTATGTTTTTGCAACACTATTTTCTACAGTTGTTTTTTCTCCTCTTTGCAACGCGGATGTACTTATGATTCGAATGATATGTCTGGACAGCACGCAAAAGAAAGCTTTTCCCTGCATCTCTGTATCTCTTACAATAATGACCGAATTACTGTACATGCAGCGTGACCCAAATGGAGACGTCGACCTTGCTGCACTTCAGAGTTGTTGTAATATTTTGCCATTTAAACATTATGTTTGCTTTAATTTCCCTGAAATGCGAACAAGGTCGGGATTTTTCACATTTTTCTCCAACTGTCTTTTCGTCAACCGAGAAACATCCCACCATGCTTTCTTTGTGTTCGGCCACAGCTTACCGTTCCATCTGACGCCCCCATACCTGTATTCATTCGGTTTAAATTCGTTGCAGTCTGATTGCAATTTACTTTCCATACAATAATGCGTCATTGGTGCATCTGGAAACCAAACCTTTCAAGTGAACATCGGAGCTATTTATTTAAATTGTGGCAAGTTGGCCACGTATCGCTCCCTGTGGCACTGCAGTTGTTGAATTTAGATACAGCGGGAGAAGCAGAGTAGCCAGGATTGGAAGGAAGGAAGAAGTGGAGAGGAAGAAGCTGAAATAGCGACAGGTAGGGGGAAGAAGAAATAGAAAGAATAGTGAGGGTGACGCATACAGTGATGAGAATACATACACACAGATGCAGGAGAGGACAAAGTGAAAGAGAAGACGCAAAAACACACGCAAACACAGGCAGACAGACACATCGACACACTCATACACCGACACACTCACACACACACACAAACACACACAGAGAGAGCGACACACACACACACACACACACACACACACACACACACACACACACACACACACACAGAACAAAGGACAATGAGAGAGAGAGAGGAGTAAAGAGAGAGGATGAGAGTAAGCAAGTGAGAATGTATTGTTTGAAAGCTCAAGCACCGCACTGTGTCAGCCATGGCTAAAAATTTTCTTGCTCTCTCTCTCTCATACTCTCTCTTTCCCCTCTCTCTCTCCCGTATTGTCCCTTGTTTTCCGTGTGTGTGTGTGTGCGCGCGTGTGTGTGTGTCGGGTGTATTTGTGTGTCTTCTCTCTCACTTTGCCCTCTCTTCCATCGGGAGATCAATAGTTCTTCATTAAGCCTAGATGAAGCAGAGGCGCTGGTGTGCTATCTTGTCGAAAGCGTCCAGGTGTCTAGAGCAGGAAAATCTTTTACCGATACATACATCTAGGAATTTGAATCTCTGAACAGTCTGCAGCACAGCAGCACTGACACAGACAGGCGTGAAGACGATAAGCTTCTTTTTCCTGACACTGAGGCGGAGGTTGTTGTCGTGACACGACATCACATTTTCCTCCACCTCCTTCATGGACTTCGTCTGGTTATTGTTTGAGATCCGGCCCACTACTGCGGTATCATCCGCGAACTTGCAAATAGAGATAATGCAGATTTCGACCACAGAGTCCTGAGTGTTGAAGGAGAACAACAACGTTCTGAGAACGCAGCCTTGTGGGTTACCGTGTGTGTTGAGCATTATTGAGGAGGCGCTGTCGCTGATCCTTCCTGATTGTGGTCTGTTGGTCAAGACGTCAAGGATCGATTTGCGGAGCAAGGAAATTGCAGACGCCAATGTCGAGGAGTTTGGAGATGAGTGGATTTGGAATCATGGTGTTAAAGGCAGATATTTAGACGTAACTAGGAGTCTGACGGAGGTGACTTTTTATCCAGATTTGGCAGATATTAGTGCAGGGCCAGAGAGATGGCATGCGCCGTGGACCAGTTTCGGCGGTAGCGAAATGCATTGGTTCTAGCTTGTCTGGGAGGCTGGAGTTAATGTGTGATATGATCAGCCTCTGGAAGCACTTCATGATTCAAGGTGTCAGAGTGACCGCGTCCTGGTCGTTCAGACACCATGCCTTCTTCTCCTTAATGATACTGATGTTTATAACGCGGGTAGGAATCTCAGAATGGAGCAGGGTGATGTTGAGGAATTCTGCAAATATTCCTACCAGCTGGCGCTCGCAGGTACTGAGGACAAGGCGGGCAACTCCATCGGCGCCGCTCACTTTACCGAGCTTCGATGTATCTGACTTGAATTGGAACGGAGCAGTGACCGCGAATAGAACATGGCAAACATTGATATATCCCAGAAAAATACAGACAGGTGAGAGCAGAGGTTATGAATCAAATGACAGACATTGGAAAGTGAGTGACTGAAAAGCCACAGCGGAAGCTGCACAGACCGAGGGCGAGGGAAACTGACAAAATTAGAAACGAGTTCTCATGGCGGAGGGAAACCAGAAAGAGCACGCAGGGTGCAGATGTATCCAGCTGCAGCGGGCAAAGTCGACATCTAAACAGAAGCTGGAGTTTTTGTACGAGGGTTTAACTGGTTTACATCAATGTGCGGCTGAAGGCGCAGTAATAAACTGCAGAGTCGCTCAGCTGCAGCGACTTGATGACCAAACTGGTGAATTTCCTTTCCTTCTGGAGATGGACGCTGAAGCGGGTTTGTGCAAAGTCTGCTTTATCCTCACCTCCAGCCGAACCTTTCCTCATTATGAACTCAGGCTTTGAGTCTGACCGTTGCCGGTACCAATATAAGTCGTAGTAGCTCTCTGTAGTATCATAGCTGCAGCTGAAAGTCACCTCCTCTCCTTCTGTCTTCACTTCTGAGGACACCGTCTGAGTGACAGAATCTCCATGACTCGGGTCTGAAAAATATTTTCAAATAGTAAGGGATTAGTCCGACGGTTTTCAGAATTCAGGTCGAAACCCCGTTGTATCAAGAAAGTAGATCAATTTTTTTTACGGAATTACCCATCAGACAAGTTCCACAAACAATCCAGAGGACGAGTATTCGCATTTTGCCTGTAAAGGATGGGGTTTTTGTAACCATCAGAATCATCTGCCGTCGTCCTTCAGTATGTTACCGCTTCTACCGTTTGTGCGGGTGGTGGCATGGAGATGGTGGGCGCGGAGTGAATGTCAGACGTATGGGTGCATCACCTCCCCCATCAAGCTCCGCCCCGCCCCGCCTACCCGCCTACTTCCCCAGATGGGACTCAGTCGATGTACATTTTTGAGAACGGTTCAAATTGCAGAGACAGGTTCGGGAAAGAATCAACTCTGGTCAATATAACGGGGGAAGCTCGGCACTATTAACTAAGGCTAATCACATCGCAATTCTGACGATGGTGAATTTGTCCTTCAGCAGCACACAGACTGCCTGGTTACTGATTCAACCTGTCCCTGAAGAAGTTACTCTCCGCAACCCCCGTCGAACCGTAGCGAAAGATTAGATCCAAAAATATTCTGTTTGTGGATCCTCATCTAAAACGCGCTGCACGGAGGCTTGGGCTAATTCGGCACATAAAGAGTGACAGAGAATGAGAGATACAGAGGGAAGGCTATTGGTGTGTGTGTGTGTTTGTGTGTGTGTGTGTGTGTGTGTGTGTGTGTGTGTGTGTGTGTGTGTGTGTGTATGTATGTGTGCATGTGTGTTGGTGGGAGTGTGAGAGTGCGATATGTGAGTGTCTGTGAGTCAGAGGGAGAGTATGACAGAGAGAGAGACAGAGAGAGAATGTATGAACTCTCTCTCTGTGTACCTCTCCCTCTCTCTCTCTCTCTCTCTCTCTCTCTCTCTCTCTCTCTCTCACACACACACACACACACACACACACACACACACACACAGAAAGAAAGAGCGAGAGATAGGGAGCGTGTTTAGAGAAATTGAAAAGGAAGGAAGGAGATTAATATTCTTTTCTTTTGTTGCGCTGATCTTCTAAGCTTATTTGCCAACCAGTCCTCAGCAGAGAACCACCACAGCCCATCTTACAAAACGTGCAGGTGGCCGTTGTTGTGTTCCTCATGTCCCTTGCTAATCATATTGGCCATTCTGCCCGGGGCGTCTCTTGTGAACCTTCGCTCCCACCTAGTCCCCATCTCTCTATAATTCATGTGTCTATCTATGTGTCTCGTAATTAATCCTAAAATAGCTGCCTCCACAACCTTTGCAGGCATTGCGTTCCAGGCACCCACCTCTCTTTGTGTAAAAAGCGTACCCATGACATCCCCCTGATACCTTCCTCCAATCACCTTAAAATTATGTCCCCTCGTGATAGCCATTATTGCATTGGGAAAAAGTCTCTGACTGTCATTCGGCATTCTCTGATGATCCTCACAAGTTTATACAGACGCATGAGAGAAAGTATCTTCACCGGATGCATCATATTTGGCACGGCACTGCTCCGTCCAAGCCCGCAAAAAATTTCACAGTTGTGAACGCAGCTCAGTCCGTCACAAAACAAACCACCTCTCCATTGACTCCGTCTACACTTCCCGCTGCCTCGGGAAAGCAGCCAAAATTTTCAAAGACCCTTCTTCTTCTCCCTTCGGTCAGACGACAGAGAATCTTGACAACACGTACCGCTGGACTCTTGGACAGCTTCCATCCCGCTCTTTTAAATTCTTTAACAGACATCTTATGCACTGAAAGAAGAACTATTGATCTCCCGATCCACCCCGTCATGGAGTCAGCACTTTATTTGTCAGCCCTGCATTGCATCGTCTGGGCAGATGGAAACCAGATCTTTCAAGTAAACATCGGAGCTATTTATATAAATAGTGGGATGTTGGCCACGTAGCGATCCCTGTGGCACTGCAGTTGTGGCAGCGAGAGGCAGCGGGAAAAACAGAGCGGATAGTGACAGAGGAAAGGAAGAAGGGGAGAGAAGGAAACTGACAAGGAGACAAGCAGTGAGAAGTAGGAAGTGTAAGAGTGAGAGAGAGAGATACCCATGCAGTGATGAAAATGCATAAACGCAGATAGAGGGCAAAGTGAGAGAAAAGACATACAAACACACACACACACACACACACACACACACACACACACACACACACACACACACAAACACAAAACAAGGTAGAATGAGAGAGAGGGGGGAACAGAACGTATGAGAGAGAGAGAGAATAAGAGAATTTTTAGCCATGGCTGACACAGTGCGGCGCTTGAGCCCTCAACCATGAGCCAATCCCATACATGAATAGGTAATTGGGATCCCAGACAATGATAAACTTTCTTGACTTGAATTTAAGAGAGACAGATCGAAAGAGAGTGAATAGTACATGTCGGGGAATAAGCAGACTTGGAACCTAAACCACATCACATTCAGAGAAAGAACGAAAGAGAGGGAGTGAGGGTGACAGTAATAGAAAAGCAAACAAGGGGATGAATGTTCTTTCTTTTTGTTGCACTGATCTGCTCAGTTCTGATTCGCCAAAAAGTCTTCCAGCAGAGAACCACCACAGCCCATCTTACAAAATGTGAAGGGGGCGCTGTTGTGTTCCTCATGTTCCTCACTAGATAGATAGGGCGGGCTGCCCGGGGAGTCTCTGATAAAGTGGCCTGTGTGGGTCTCTTATGCTTAATGCATTCGTAGGCTGGTCATATATTATGGTTTGCTGCGGGAACGAGGGGGAAGAATTCCAAGGCCCAGGAACGTCTTTGGCTAACGGTTGATGATGGGCAGACCATATTTCTGAACTGTAGTTATTCGGCGACGGGCTAGATTGTTCTTTCTGCAGGCAATAGCCTAGGGAAAAGCCGAGAGACGCGCTGAAGATCCGTGGCTCAGGAAGAGTATCTCTGTCACGGGAATACCCGCAGAGTTTGTCGGCTGCTTTGCAGCAAGGTTGCAACAAGGTCCACTGGAGTATCACGGAAACAAACAAGAGGGAGCGAGAAAGCGAGAGAGAGAGAGAGAAAGGGGGATAGGGAGGGATGGAGGGAGGGAGAGACAAAGAGTGAGAGAGAGAGAGAGAGGGTAAGAGAGACAGTGTGTGAATGAGATAAGGGGATAATATAGGGAAGAATGTGAGAGAGAGAGGTATGTGGAGAGAGCGAAGGGGGTGAGAGAGGAAATAAGGAGAAGTAGAGACACATTCAGGAATGCTTATCACTGTGTGGGTTCCCAAGGACATTCCTGATATGGGATTGTCTCATGTTTGAGGGGTCAAGCACAGAACTGTGTCAGCCATAGGTAAAAATTCTCTCTCTCTCTCTCTCTCTCTCTCTGATTCTCTCTCTTTGTCCCTTGCTTAGTGCCTGTGTGTGTGTGTGTGTGTGTGTGTGTGTGTGTGTGTGTGCGTGTGTGCGCCTGTATGCGTTTGTGTGTGTGTCGGTGAATGTGTGTGTCGCTCTGACTGTGGTTGTGCGTCTCCGTGTATGTGTGTGTCCGTGTGTGTGCCTGCCTGTGTCTGCTTGTGCTAGTGTGTCTTCTATCTCACTATACTCTGTCCTGCATCTGTGTGTATGTTTTCTTATCACTGTGTGCGTCACTCTCTCCCTCTCTCTCTGTTTCTCTTTCTCGTATCCCCTTCCTCCTTCCTTCTATCCCTGTCTGCTCTGCTTATCCCGCTGTCTCTGGCTGCAAAATCTGAGTGCCACAAGGATCGGTAAGTGGCCAATGTTACACAATTTATTTTAATAACTCTGATGTTCACTTGAAAGGTCTGTTTTCCAGATGCCCCGACGGCTCAATATTGTATGGAAAGTAAATGACAAGGGACTGCAATGAATTTAAATCGAATGAATGTAGGCATGTAGGCATCACAGAGAACGGTAACTTGTGACCGGATACAAGGAACCCGTGCTGGGATGTTATTCGGTTGACGAAAAGACAAATGGAGAAAAATAGGAAATATTCCGAATTTGTTGGCACTGCAGGGAAATTAAACCAAACGTAATGTACAAATGGCAAAAGATTACAACAACTCTGAAATGCATCAAGATCGGGGTGTCCATTTGGGTCACGCTGCATGTAAAGTAATTGGTTCATTATTTTCACAGATACCGAGATGAAGGGGAAAGCTTTGGTTTGCGTGGTGCTGTCCAGACAGATCATTCGAATCACAAGTACATTCGCTTAGCAAAAAGGAAATTAAAGACTGAATGAAGAATACGGTGTTACAGCATCAGAGGAAGTGCAGGTCTGACAAATAAAGTGCTGACTCCATGACGAGTTCGGTTGGGAGATCCATAGTACCTCACTGAGCGGAAAGGATGTCCGTTCAAGAGACATAAAAAAGCGGGATGGAAGCTGTACTTGAGTCTAGCGGTAAGTGCGGCGAAGCTTTTCTACATTCTGCGTAATGGGATGGCATGGGGAAGGGGAGTGGTCCTTGAAAATGCTGGATGCTTTCCCGAGGGAGCGTGAAGTGTAGACGGAATCAATGGAGGGGAAGATGGTTTTCGTGATGGGCTGGGCTGCGATAACAACTGTGAAATTACTTGCGGGCTTGGGCAGAGCAGTTGAAATGCCAATCTATGATGCATCCGGAAAGGATGCTTCTTGTAGAGACTCTGTATAAACTGGTGAGGGTCAGCCGTGACGTGCCAAATTTGCTCAGTATTCTGGAGAAGTAGAGGCGCTGGTGTGCTATCTTGTGTAAAGCCTTCACGTGGCTGGAGCATTAAAAAATGTTGCAGATGCTTACACCAAGGAATTTGAAGATCTGAACAATCTGCACCACAAAAGCACTGATATAGAGGTGCGTGAAGTCGAAAAGTGTGGCGACTCACCGTCTAGTCGGGCGAACGGGCTCGGCAGTCGGGTCGCGCGGCGTCGGAGCGACGAGGCCGAAGATGGCGGCGAGCCTCGTCTTTCCGAGGGACGGGCAGAACCCGTGCGCTGGAAAGTCCTGATGACGTAGGATTTACGTCATTGCCGGTTGTTTTGGGCTGGAATATTCTCCCTTAAAGGGCCCGCGCAAGGCGGGAAAATAAACCAGTTCTGTTTGGCAATCCTCCGAGTAGAGTCTTGTTTTATTCTGCGGTAGCAACCGCTACAAATGCTTCTTTTTTCTGACACTGAGGAAGAGATTGTTACCCTTATTCTCCATCTCCTTCATGGACTCCATCTCGACGGTGGTGTCATCCGCGAACTTGCAGATGAAGTCAAACCAGATTCTGACCACAAGAGTCCTGAGTGTTGAGGGAGAGCAGCAAGGATCTGAGAACGCAGCCATGTGGGTTACCGTGTGTGTTGGGGATTTTTGAAGAGGATCTGTCGCTTACCCTTACTGATGTGATCTGTTGGTCACGAAGCCACGGATCCAGTTGCGGAGGAAGGAAGTTGCAGAAACCAATGTCTAGCAGTTTGGAGATGAGTGTGTTTGGAATTATGGTGTTAAAGGCAGAGCGTTAGACGATAAATAGGAGTCTGACGGAGGTGAATATTTTATCCAGATGTGCCAGATAGTAGCGTAGGGCAGGGAGATGGCATCCGCCGTGGACCAGTTTCGGCGGTAGCGAAATGCATTGGGTCGAGGTTGTTTGGGAGGCTGGAGTTAATGTGTGACATGACCAGCCTCTGAAAGCACTTCATGATTCAAGATGACAGAGTGGCCGCGCCCTGATGGTGAAGACAACATGCCTTCTTCTTCTTGATGATACTGGTGTTCTTAACGCAGGTAGGAATTTCAGATTGGAGTAGAGAGATGTTAAGGACTTCCGAGAATATTCCCACCAGATGGCCCACACAGGCTCTGAGATCAAGGCCGGCGACTCCATCGGTCCCTGTCACTTTCCCAGGTTCGATGTATCTGACTTCAATTGGAAACAGACCAGTGACAGCGAATGGAACACGGCGGCCAGCTGATGCAGACATTCATCTATCCCAGTAAAAGAAAACCAGGGGACAGCAGAGGTTATTAATTAAATGCCAGACATTGGAAAGTGACTGCAAAGCCGCAGCGGAAGCTGCACAGACCGAGCGCGAGGGGAACTGAAAGAATTTGGGACGAGTTCTCAGGGTGGCGGGAAACCACAAACAGCACGCAGGCTGCAGATGTATCCAGCCGTAGCGGGCAAAGGCTGGAGTATTTGTACTGGAGTTTAAATGGTTTACATTACTGTGCGATAGAATTCACAGTAATAGACTGCAGATTCGCTCAGCTGCAGCGATGAGATGGAGAAACTGGTGAATTTGCTTTCCTTCTGGAGATGGCCGGTGAAGCGAGTGTGGGCAAAATATGCTTTATCTCCACCTCCATCTCCACCTGCACCTCGGTACAGTATGAACTCAGGTCTTGTATCTGACCGTTGACGGTACCAAAATAAAATAGAGTTTTCCGTTGCAGGATAATAGCCGCAGCTGAAAGCCACCTCCTCTCCTTCCGTCTTCACTTCTGAGGGCACCGTCTGAGTGACAGAATTTCCATGACTCGGGTCTGAAAAATATTTTCGAGAAGTAAAAAATTAGATGGACGGCTTTCACAATTCAAGTCGAAACATCGTTGAATCAAGAAAGTACATGAATTGTCTATCGGGCAATCACCTATAAGACAAGTTCCACAAGCAACCCAGAGGAAAAGTATTCGCATTTCTGCTGTGAAGGATGGGTTTGGTTATAATCGTCACAGCCAACTGCCGTCGCCCTTCAGCATGTTCCCGCTTCTACCGTCTGTGCGGGTGGCGGCATGGAGATCGTGGGCGGGGATTGAATGTCAGACGAATGTGTGCATCACCTCTTCCACCAGCTCCGCCCTCCACACCCCGGCTACCAGCCTACTTCCCCAGATGCGACACAGTCGATGTGTTTTTATAAGAACGTTTCAGATTGCAGAGACTGGCTGAGGAAAGAATCAACCCTGGTCAATTTAACGGTGACAGCACGGCACTAATAACTAAGGCTGACGACATCAGTAAGGAGTGGAACACGGCGGTCAGCTGATGCAAACATTCATAAATCCCAGAAAGACATGAAAACAGAGTGTAGCAGAGGTTATGACTCAAAACACACACGATGGGAAGGGATTGACATTAACTCCACAACGGAAGCTGCACCGACCAAGATTCCGCAGGTTGTCATTGCACATGGGGTCACACTGTTGCAGGGAAAACGTCACTCAGAGTGCGCACATACCCCGGAGGCCGTGACATCAATTGAGTGTTTTTCTGTACTGCACACTGACACATTTGGGCAGCCAATCATTGTGCATCGCAGAGTTTTTGTAATATTTTACCTGTAATGGAAACAATATATCAGCGCGCACATAAATTTGTCCACTCGACACCTTGCTGCAGACCACTGTTTCGTGGGTTATCTCTGAAATTTCACAACTTGCACCGACAATCCTCGATATATTCCTTTGCAATTCGTGACGTCTTCACGTAACTTATTTTTGCGTCATCATCACATTTAGCAACCAGATCTTCCGTGTTTTCAGCGGAGCCATTCACAGAAATTGTGAATAGTTCGCCCGGCTGTGATTCTTGTGATACACCACACGTTGCAGAGAGAGAGGCATCGTGAAAATCAGAGCGAAGAGCGGGCTGGCATGGAAGGAATGAGGAAGAGAGAAGGAATCAGTTACGGAAACATGTATGAATGAGGGGGAGAGCGAGAGAGAGAGAGGAGATACATATATGGAGAGAAGGAGGTGAGAAAGGGTAGGGAGAGAGACAGAGGGATAGAGGGGGGGAGAGAGCCAAAGGAGTGGAAAGAAATAGTGGGAGAGGGAGGGAGAGAGAGAAAAAAATGGAGAGGATGATAGAAAACATATGAAGAGAGAAGGAAGGAAAGAGAGAGAGAAGGGGTGAGAAAGGGAAAGGAGAGAGAGGGAGAGGGATGTGGTATAGAGAGAACGAAGTGGGTGAGAGAAGACAGATTATGGATGTGGGCGTTCCCAAGGACTTATTCCTGGATTGGAATTGGCTCATGCTTGAGGGCTATAGAACAGCACTGGGTTAACCATTGCTAAAATTCTCTTACTCTCTCTGTCTCTTTCTTTCTCTCTCATTCTCAGTCTTTCCTCTATCTCTCGCATTCTCCCTTGTTGAGTGTGTGTGTGTGTGTGTGTGTGTGTGTGTGTCGGTGTGTCTGCATGTCTGTGTGTGTGCCGTTTTATTTGTATTTGTGTGTGTCTGTGTCTATGTGTGTTTGTGTATCTTCTCGCCAGTTTGAGTTTCTTCGACTCAATGAATCCAGAGCCTGTTGTTTTCTTACGTGTTTTGTTGCGTAAACAAATAGGAAAGATTCAGTCAGCCAGGAAAAATCACGAACCAACAATGAAGAAGGATAGACAACATTACTGAATTGCATTTACTCGGTGATGGCTGGATATTTGTTTGGTACAGTCAGGATCGTGAGGAAAAGCCGGGAGATACGCTGGAGATACATTGTTGAAGAACAGTACCCCTGTCTCCAGAAGGTCCGGAGCAGGTTTCGGATGCTTTGCTGAAAGACAACAAGGGGGTATATTTAGGTATCACCACTGCTCAGCGTAGCTCGATGCCATGGTGTTACACTGTGGGAGGGAGAAATCCCTCGGAGAGCAGATGGTTGCTCTCGCCATACGGCGCTCTCGCTCCGGAGAACCGGACAACAATTCAAACGACAGCACGGATTCAGAAACATTACTTTCCCCCTGAAGTGATGGTCATCATGATCGAGTTAAAACTTACTTTGTTTGTAAATTTGTAAAGGGTGAGGGAATGTGTCAGTTGAATTGCTTGGTGTCGACAAAGTCAGTGGGAGAAGAAATGTGAGGTGAGATTTTCAGATGGATAGACCTGGAGTGAGAAAGAGAGGGGGAGTGGAGCGGAGAGAGAAAGAAAGGGGGTTAGAGAGGAAGAGAGATATGAGGATGAATGAGGGGGTGAGAGAGCAGATAAAGGAGGGAAAGGGCCAAGGAAGAAAGAGTGAAGAGCGACAGTGAAAGATTGAGAGTGATAGAAGCTCAGAGATCGACAGACAGATAGATAACAGATAGATGGACAAATATATAGAGATGGATGATGGATAGGTAGAAAGATGGATAGGTAGATAGATAGATAGATGATAGACAGACAGATAGATAGAAAGAGAAATAGTGAGAGGGAGAGAGCGCGCGCTGGAGAAAGTACATGAGCCACAGATGACATTCACCTAAGCTCCGATACGCCAAGCCCTCAAACAGCAGCCCATTCTCTACCAACAATACGTCCCACACAACTATAATCGATCCTCACTTCAATTCAATCTCTCATATTCGTCATTTGTCATGCAGTGGCCAATTTTCAATGCAATGCTCTCAGTCTTTATGGACCTCACGTGCCTGAATCTTCGGGATCATCCTGCCACGAGGAACCTTGCCTGGATCGTTGCTGAGGTCCATGCAGTCAATATCCACCTGACTAACTCTCATCAATCATCTTCGTCACGGACTCAGAAACTCAATGAAGGATGAAGGGGAGTCCCCTCCCGCACGAAGCCCTGCAGCCTATCCGGAATAAGTCTGCTTTTCTAAATGAGATTAGATCTTATCCCAAAGAATCTTCTCCAAAATTTTCCCTGTCTCTGATGTGAGGCCCATCGGTCTATAATTTCCTGTTTTTACTTCTTCATTGCCCTTCTTAAACTGAGGACAACACTGATTGCTTTCCAGTCATCTGGAACACCGCCTGTAAATACAGAGAATACAAAGATCTCCGTTAAGGACTCAGAAGTTTCGATGATGCCTCTTTCAAAAATCTGGGAAAGGTTCCATTTATTCATGGGGATTTATCCACCTTAAGGTTGCTCAAGAGACCCAATGTCTCCACTGTCTTGACAAGGTCATGCCCTTAAATTAGCATACCGATACACGGATCTCACTCTCCTCCATACTTATCGCCATTGTAAATACTCATCCAGTCCTCATCAGAATAATACAAAAAATATCTCTATCCCTTTCTTTGTTTTTAAGAATTCCCACATGCTTCCTGCCATTAAACACAGCCATCAAAGACGCCTACCGCTCCATCCAACGCCACCCCCCCCCCACCCCGCCACCGCATTTTGGAATGTCAGACAATCAGGCTGTGCTCAGCTGCGTCCTCGGCCCTTAATCTACACTGCAAGACTAATTGACCTTAAGCTCTAACTCCAGTTTCAAGATTGCAGATGACTCCATCGTAAAATTGGTAAATTGGGTTATTGTTTTCATATGTATAGAGGTGCAGTGAAACCTTGTCTTGCATACCATCCATACAAATCAATTCATGACAAACGTGCTTTGAGGTAGTGCAAGGTGAAACAATAACAGAATATCGAATAAAGTGTTACAGTTACAGACAAAGTGCAGTGCAGGTTGACAATGAGGAGCAAGGCCATAACGAGGATATTAATGTCAGTACACCTACTCGCACTGGGGGCCGTCCAATAGTCTTATAACAGCGGAATAGAAGATTTCGTTGAGCCTAGTGTACATGCTTTCAGACTTTTGTGTCTTCTGCCCGATAGGAGGGGGATAAAAGTGAATGTACAGGGGGTGCGGTATTTGAATATGCTGGCTGCTTCACCAAGGCATCAAGAAGTGCAGATAGAGTCCATTGAGGGTAGGCTGGTTTCCGTGATGTGCTGAGGTGTGCCATCAACTCTCTGCATATACTTGCGGTTTCGGGCAGAGTAGTTAACGTCCCAAGCCGTGATGCATCTGGATAGCATATTTTCTGTAGTGTATCGATAAATATTGGTGAGTGTCAAAGGGGACGTGTCCAACTTTTTTAGCCTTCAGACGATGCAGGGGCGCTGGTGAGCTTTCTTAGCCATGGATTCCACGTGGTTGGACCAGGACAAGCCGTTGGTGATATTTAGTCCTACAATCTGGATGCTCTCAACCCGCTCGACCTCAGCACCGTAGATGCAAATAGGAGCATGTGCAGTGCCTCCATCCTGAATTCAATGACCAGCTCGAGTAGGCCGGATATAAAACAACGAGAAAGTGTCATACACGAAGGAGAGAGTGAGCCGAGTGCCCGGTCTCAAACAACAACACAAGTGTCGTCAAAACGAAGGACCTGATAGTGACTTCAGACGGGTGGAGTACATGGCCCTTTCTTTGTCGGTGGTGCTGAGGTGCAGACAGTTGACAGCTTCACGTTGTCCTGGAGCAGCCACGTTGAAGTTTTAAACAAGGAAGCGTATCAACATCTGTACTTCCTCAGAAAGCGAACGAATTCAGCATGTGCCCGATAATTCTTACCAATTCTTACAGATGCGCAATAGAAAGCCTCTCCTCCAGATGCATCAACAATTGGTTTGACAACTGCTCTGCCCAAGGCCGCAAAGGTCTGTCATTACAGAAATCATCGCTGTCCAGGTACCTATTCCTAGTCCACTGAGTCGAACAAAATCCCATAACTATACAGATTAGTCATTTTTTTGGCTTCTTTCTCCCAATGCAGGAGCACATTGATCAGTCAAAAAACATTTCTCTCTCTAACTCAATTCCTCTCTATTTCTCTTCCTATGTCCTTCTTTCCGTCTCTATCTGTGTCATTCACACACGTTCTCCCCCGCCATCACAGACTCTATTTCTTCCTCCGTCTCTTTCTTTCCACTGACATTCTCTCGTTTTGCACATCCTCACAGTTTTAGACCAATCAGGGCCTGCGGTGTTCACTTGTGTCTGTTGTCAAAATGCATGAAGCCGTGTCACGCAGCTGCGATATCAACGTTGCTTCTCCCTCTAAAGATGCAGTCCACCTCACGAAGTGTTTCCAGCGTGTTATCATTTATTGTCTTCCAGATTTCCTGCATTTGCAACGGGATTCGTTCATTTAATTTACATTCTCTCTGTCACTGTCTTTAGCTCCCGCTCTCTGTCTCTGCATCGATCTATCTCTCCCTCCCTCTTTCACAGACACACACAGACACACACACAGACACACACACACACACACACACACACACACACACACACACACACACACACACACACACACACACACCAATCAACCACCCCTCTATCTATCCAATTGTCTGTCACTCCACATGTGTCAAATTAGCCCGCGACTCCGTGCGGCGCCTTCCGCATGGGAAACGAGCAACAGAACAATTTTGGATCTGATCTCTGCTGTGGTTCTGCGAGGTGTGCGGTGAGAGACACCGCCTAAGATTGCACCAGTAATCACCATTCACCACGAACTCTGTGCGCTCTCTGAAGGCTAACGTGAACGTCGTTGGTATTGTGATGTCGTCAGCCTCAGTTAATATTGCCGCGCTGCCCCTTCATTTTGACCAGGATTGAATGTTTCCCCACCCAGTCTCTGCAAGTTGAACGGTTCGCCTGAATGTACATCTGGGGAAGTAGGCAGATAGGCGGGGTGTGGAGGGCGGATCTGGTGGTGAGATGTGGTGCACCCATTGGACTGACATTTACTCCCCGCCCACTCTATCCACGTCACCACCTGCACAAACGGTAGAAGCGGGAACATCCTGGAGGGCGACGGCAGTTGGTTCTGAGGATTCTTACCAAACCCATCGTTTATAACCGAAATGCGAATTCTCGTCCTCTGGATTGTTTGTGGAACTTGTCTGATAGGTAACTGCGCAATAAACAATTCATCTTCTTTCTTGATTCAACGGGGTTTCGACCTGAATTGTGAAAGCCGTCGGTCTGATTCTTACTATTTGAAAATATTTTTCAGACTCGAGTTATGGAGATTCTGTCACTCAGACGGTGTCCTCAGAAGTGAAGACAGAAGGAGAGGATGTGACTTTCAGCTGCAGCTATGATACTACGATGAGTAGCTACAATTTATATTGGTACCGGCAACGGTCAGACTCAAGACCTGAGTTCATACTGAGGAAACATACAGGTGGAGCAGAAGGTAAAGCAGGTTTTGCCAAAATTCGCTTCAACGTCCATTTCCAGAAGGAAAGAAAATTCACCAGCTTGACCATCTCATGGCTGCAGCTGAGCGACTCTGCAGTTTATTACTGCGCCTTCAGCCGCACAGTGATGTAAACCAGTTAAACCCTCGTACATAAACTCCAGCTTCTGTGTTGATGTAGACTTTTCCTTCTGCAGCTGGATACATCTGCACCCTGCGTGTTGTTTGTGGTTTCCCGCCGCCCTGAGAACTCGTCCCAAATTCTTTCAGTTTCCCTCGCCCTCAGTCCATGAGAGCTTCTTCTGTCACTTACTTTCCAATGCCTGTGGTTTGATTCATAACCTCTGCTCTGCCCTGTTGTTATTTTTCTGGGATATATGAATATTTGCATCAGCTGGCCGGCGTCTTCCCTTCGAGGATACTGTTCTGTTTCCAATTCAAGACAGATACACAGAATCTCGGGAAAGTTACCACGCCGATGGAGTCGCCGGAGTACTTCTCAGTTCCTGCGCGACAGCTGGTGGGAATTATCGCAGAAGTCCTTAACATCTCTCTGCTACAATCTGAGATTCCTACCTCCCTTAAGACAATCAGTTTCATCAAGGCCTGGTGTCTGAATAACTGGGGCGAGTCACTCTGACATATGCAATCATGAAGTGCTTTGAGACGCTGGTCATGTCACACATTAAATCCAGCCTCCCAGAAAACCTCGACGAAATGCATTACACTACCTCCGAAACTTGTCCACGGTGGATGACATTTCCCTGGCCCTACACTAATATTTGGAACATCTGGACAACAAAGTCACCTCCGTCAGACCCCTTTTTACTGAATAAATCTCCACCTGTACACCGCAATTGCAAACGTACTCATCTCCAATCTCTTCCACATTGGTGTCTGCAACTTTCTTCCTCCGCAACTGGATCCTTGAATTCTTGACCAACAGACCACAATCAGTAAGGTTAAGAGACAGCGCCTCCCCAGAAATCCCCAGCACACATGGTAAACCGCAAGTCTGCGTTCTCAGAACCTTACTGTTCTCCCTCGACACTCAGGACTCTGTGGTCACAATCGACTTTAACTTCATTTACAAATTCGCGGATTCCACCGCCGCTGTGGCCGAGATCTCAAAGAATGAAGAGGTGGAGTCCATAAATTAGAGATTGGGTCTCGTAGCATCTTGACAAGACAACAACCTCTGCCTCAGTGTCTGAACATTGACGTTTATCGAATTCACGCCTGAATGTTCAGAGCTTCAAATACCCATGTGTAAGTATCGGCAATTTTATTTCCTGCTCCAGCCACGTGGACGCTTTTGACAAGATAGCACACCGGCGCCTCGACTTCTACAGAAGACGGAGGAAATTGGGCATGTCACCATTGACCCTCCCCAGTTTATACAGAGTGTCCACATGAAGCATCCTATCCGGGTGCATGACAGATTGGCTTGGAAACTGCTCGGCCCAAGCCCGCAAAGATTTGCAGAGTTCTGCAGGCAGCCCAGTCAGTCACGAAAACAATCGTCCTCTCCACATAGTGCGTCTACACTTCCCGATGCATCGGGAAAGCAGCCAAGATTTTCAAGTACCCTTCTTCTTCCCCATTCCATCCCATCGGGCAAAAGGTAGAAAAGCTTTATATCAGGTATCGCTGGACTCGAGGACAGCTTCGATACAGCTTACATCCCGGTAAGTTGGCCACGTACCGATCCCTGTGACACTGCAGTTGTTGCAGCATCAGACAGCGGGAGAAGCAGAGCAGGCAGGCATGGAAGGAAGGAAGAAAGAGAGAGACAGAAACTGACAAAGAGACAGGCAGGGTAATGGGTAAAGAGAAAGAGAGAGGGAGAGATGACGATCAATACATAAACGTAGACGGAGGAGAGGGCAAAGTGTGAGAGAAGACACACAAACACAGACACAGAGACAAAGATACACACACACACCCACACACACACACGTACACAACTCAACAAGGGAGAGTGAGAGGAGAGTGGTGAAAGAGAGAGGATGAGGGAGAGAGAGAGAAAGAGAAGGAAAGAGATCCTTTCGACCGAGCAGAGACACTGCGGTGCTGGCGCTCTCAAACATGAGCCAATAACATACCAGGAATACGTCCTTGGGAATCGCTAGGTTGTCAAACGGTCCAGACTTAAATTTAAAAGAGACAGATTGAGAGAGAGAGAGAATAGAACAGGTGGGGGAATAGCCAGACGTCCGATCAAATCTACATCATATTCTGATTGTTGCCTCGCCGTTTCTGTTTTGAATCAAAACCTGATTGGTATGTGTGAACTCTCTCTCTCTCTCTCTCTCTCTCTCTCTCTCTCTCTCTCTCTCTCTCTCTCTCTCTCTCTCACACACACACACACACACACACACACAAACACACAAACACACACACACACACACACACACACACACACACACACACACACACACACAGAGAAAGAACGACAGACAGGGAGCGAGCGGACAGAAATTGAAAACCAAACAAGGAGATGGATCTTCTTTCTTTTCATTGCATTGATCCGCAAAGTTCTAATTCGCCAACCGGTCTTCCAGAAGAGATCGACCACAGTCCATCTTACAAAAAAGTGAAGATGGCCGTTGTTGTGTTCCTCATGTCCCTCACTAATTATATTGGCCGGCTGCCAGTGGAGTCTCCAATAATGTGGACAGTGTGGATCTCTTATTTCCAATACACTCGTAAGCTGTTCAAATATTCTAGTTTGTTCCGGGAACGAGGGCGAAACATTCAGTGACCGAGGAACCTCCCGAAGTAACGGCCGAAGAGACTATAATACTGAACTGAAGGCACTCAGCCG
This sequence comes from Pristis pectinata, assembly GCF_009764475.1. Classification (NCBI taxonomy): domain Eukaryota; kingdom Metazoa; phylum Chordata; class Chondrichthyes; order Rhinopristiformes; family Pristidae; genus Pristis; species Pristis pectinata. Next base: position 53,403,716 of record NC_067416.1, read on the forward strand.
CGGTCTCGGTTTTTTTTTGCTGCAGTCAATATCGTGGGGAAAAGCCGAAATATGCGCTAAAGATCCGTGGGTCAGGAACGGTATCGCCGTCACGAGAATACCGGGACATTTTCTCGGCTGTTCTTCGGAAAGGTAGCAAGAAAGTCAACTTCAGTATCACCGGGGCTCTTACGTCGCTTTTTCAGGGTATCTTTGCGGAATGGGTCACACGGTTGCAGGGTAAAAGTCATCCAGAGAGCGCTCGCCAGGGGCGCACATACCCGCGAGGACATGACATCAATTCAGAGTTTTACTTACTGTCCTGCTCACTGACACATTGGGGCAGCCTATCATGGTGCATCACAGAGTTATTGTAATATTTTATCTGCAATGGAAACTATATATCATTATGCACAGAAATATGTCCACTCGTTACCTTGCTGCAGAGCACTGCTGCATGGGTTTTCAGAACCTCAGCCGAAAAACCTTTTTCTATTCCTTTCCAATTCATGGCATCTTCTTGGAATTTATTTTTGCGTCATCACCACATTTAGCAACCAGACCTTCCCGATTTCACCGGAGCCATTTTCATAAATAGTGAATAGATCGCCTGGCAGTGTTCCTGGGGACACATATCTCGGTGCAGAGATAGGCGTGGCGACAAACAGAACGAAGGGCTGGCTGGCATCGAAGGAAGGAAGGAAGACAGAAGAAAACCGATAGAGAAACAAGAAAGAGGGATATATATATTTATACAGAGAGAGAGTACAGAGACAGACAGAGAGAGATAGAGAGAAATATACATAGAGTATGGGTGAGGGAGGTGTGAGAGAACGAAAAGTCTGAGACAGGAAAGAAATAGTGGGAGAGGGAGGGAGAGGGAGAAATGGAGTTAACGAAATAAAAGAAGAAGAGGGAGAAACAAATTCGTCAGGAAATCTTGACACTGTGTGGGTTCCCAAGGACTTATTCCTTGTGTGGGATTGGCTCATGTGCGGGGAATCAAGCACAGCACTGTGTCAGCCATGGCTAAAAATTCTCTTAATCTCTCTCTCTCTCTCTCTCTCTCTCTCTCTCTCTCTCTCTCATCCTCTCTCTTTCCCCCTCTCTCTGATTCTCCCCTGTTGTGTGTGTGTATCTATGTGTGTGTGTGTGTGTCGATGTGTCTGTGACTGTCCGTCCCACTGCCTGTCTCCTTGTAAGTTTCATTCTCTCCCCTTCGTCCTTTAATCCATCCCTGTCTGCTCTGCTTCTCCCGCTGTCTCTGGCTGCAGCAACTGCAGTGCCGCAGGGATCGGTACGTGAGCAACTTGCCAAAATCTATATAAATAGCTCCGATGTTCACTTGATATGTCTGGTTTCCGTATGCTCCGACCATGCAATATTGGATGGAAAGTAAAATGCAAGAGACTGCAGTGAATTTAGATCGAATTAATACAGGTATGTTGTGGTCAGATGGAACGATAAGTGGTCACGGGACACAAGGGTCCCATGGTTGAATGTTCCTCGTTTCCCGAAATGACAAAGGGAGAAAATGTGAAAAATACCGAACTTGTTCCCTTTGCAGAGAAATTAAACCAAAGATATTGTTCAAATGGTGAAAGATTACAACCACTCTGAAATGCAGCATTTGTGGTCTCCATTTGGGTCAAATGACAAATCTGACAAATTATGTGCTGATTTCATGACGAGGTGGATTGGGAGATCAATAATTCATCTTTGGGCGTACAAGATGTCCGATCAAGAGTCTTAAAACAGCGGGAAGGAAGCTGTCCTTGAGTCTCGCGGTGCGTGCTTTCAATACGTTCAACCTTCTACCCGAGGAAGAAGAGTGGTCCTTGAAAATGCTGGATGCTTTCCCGAGGCAGCGTGAAGTGTAAACGAAGTGAATGGAGGGGAAGATGGTTTTCGTGACGGACTGGGCTGCGATCACAACTTTGCAATTATCTTCGGGCTTGGGCAGAGCAGTTGCAATACAAATCTATGATGCATCCCGATAGGATTCTTTCTATCGAGCCTCTGTATGAACTGGTGAGGGTCATCGGTGACATGCCGAATTTGCGCAGAGAAGTAGAGGCGCTAGTGTGATATCTTCTCCAACGCGTTCACGTAGCTGGAGAGCGAAACATATGTTGCTGAAACTTCCATAAGAGAATTTAAAGCTCTGAACAATCTGCAGCACAGTAGCACTGTTAAAGACGGGTTGAAGTCGATATGGTTTTTTTTCTGACACTGAGGCAGAGGTTGTTGTCTTGGCACGATGACACAAGTCTCTCCATCTCCCTATGTACTCCGTCTCGTCATTGATTGAGATCCAGCTGACGACGGAGATATCAACCGCGAATGTGTAAATGAAGTTAAAGCAGATATTGACCACAGAGTCCTGAGTGTCGAGGGAGAACAGCAAGGTTCTGAGAACGCAGCCTTGTGGGTCACCCTGCTTGTGTGTCTGTGCGTGTGTGGGGGTGGTGGTGGGAGGGGGATGTTGAGGAAGCTTGTCACTTATTCTTACTGATTGCGGTCTGTTGGAAAAGAAGCCAAGGATCCAGTTGCGGAGGTACGAGGTTTCAGACACCAATGTCGAGGAGTTTGGAGATGAGTGCGTTTGGAACTATTGTGTTAAGGCGGAGCTTTAGTCGATATATAGGAGTCTGACGGGGTTGACTGTGTTATCCTGATGCGTCAGATCTTAGTGTAAGGCCATAGAGATGGAATCCGCCGTGGTCCAGTTTCGTCGGCAGCGAAATGCAATGGGTTCGAGGTTGTCTGACAGGCTGGAGTTAATGTGTGACATGACCAGACTCTCGAAGCATTTCGTTATTCAAAATATCAGAGTGACCTCGCCTTGGTCATCTTAACGCAGGTAGAAATCTCAGACTAGAGTAAGGAGATGTTCAGGACTTCTGCGAATACTCCCATCAGCTGGCCCACGCAGGTTCTGAGAACAGGGCCAGTGACCATCCGGGCCGATCACATTTTCGATGTTCGATGTATCTGACCTGAAATGGAAACAAACCAGTGACGCGAATGGAGCACGGCTGAGAGCTGATACTATTCTTCATATATCCCAGAAAAATAAAACCAGGGGAGAACAGATGTTATGAATCAAAAGACTGACATTGCAAACTGAGAGATTGAAAAATCCACAGCGGAAGCTGCACAGACCGAGGCCAAGGGACACTGAAAAAATTTAGGACGAGTTCTTAGGGTGACGGGAAAACCACAAACAGCACGCAGGGTGCTGATTTAGCCATCTGCAGTGGGCAAAGTCGACAACGAAACAGAAGCTGGAGTTTTTGTACGAGCGTTTAACTGGTTTCCATCACTGTGCGGCGGAAGGCGCAGTAATAAACTGCAGAGTCGCTCAGCTGCAGCGATGAGATGGTCAAACTGGTGAATTTTCTTTCCTTGTTGAAATGGCCAGTGAAGCGACTTTGGGCAAAATCTGCTTTATCTTCACGTCCACCTGAAAAGTGGCTCAGTATGAACTCAGGTATTGAGTACGACAGTTGCCGGTACCAATATAAATAGTAGTCGCTCTCTGTAGTATCATAGCTGCAGCTGAAAGTCACCTCCTCTCCTTCTGTCTTCACTTCTGAGGACACCCTCTGAGTGACAGAATCTCCACGACCCAGGTCTGAAAAATATTCAAATAGTAAAGTATTAGACAGACTTTTTCACAATTCAGGTCGAAAACTCGCTGAATCATGAAAGTAGATGAATTGTCTGTTGCGCAATTACCTATCAGACAAGCTCCACAAACAATGCAGAGGACGAGTACTCGCATTTCGGCTGTAAAGGATGGGTTTGCTTATAACCCTCACACCCAACTGCCGTCGCCCTTCAGCATGTCCCTCTTCCACCGTTTGTGCGGGTGGTGGTGTGGAGGTGGTGGGCGTGGAGTGAACGTCAGACCAATGGGAGCACATCCTCTTCTCAGCAGCTCCGCCCTCTATCCACGCCCGCCCGCCTTCTTCCCCAGATGGGACGCAGTCTATGTACTTTTCTGAGAATGGTTCAGCTGAGAGCGGTTGGGGAAAGAACCGACCTTGGTCAATATACCGGGAAGAGCTCGGTGTTGTTAACTGGGGCTGACGACACTGCAATTTCAACGATTGTCAATTTGGCCTTCAGCTAGATGATAGACTGCCTGCTGAAATTTGATAACTGGTTCAATCTGTCTCTGAGGAAGTATGTCTCCCCGAAATCTCGTCGAACTTGCGCTATTAGATCCAAAATAGTTTTGTTGGTCGTTCCTCATTCGAAACGTGCTGCCAGAGGCTTGGGCTAATTTGGCACATCACCTGTGACAGAGAATGGGAGAGACAGAGGAAGGATCGATTAATGTGTGTGTGTGTGTGTGTGTGTGTGTGTGTATGTGTGTGTGTGGTGTTTGTGTGTTTATTTGTGTGTGCGTACGTGTGGGCGTGTGTCTATGTGAGTGTGTCTGTGAACGTCAGAGAGAGAATAAGACAGAGAGAGACAGAGCGAGAATGTGTGAACTCGCTCTCTCACTCTCTGTACCTCACACTTCACACACACACACACACACACACACACACACACACACACACACACACACACACACACACACACACACACACAGAAAGAACGAGAGAGAGGGAGCGTGTTTACAGAAATTGAAAAGCAAGCAACAAGGTGAACAATCTTTCTTTTTGTTGCGCTTGATCAACTCAGTTATGATTTGCCTACCAGTCTTCCAGCAGAGAACCACCACAGCCCTTCTTCCAAAAACTGTAGGTGGCCATTGTTGTGTTCCTCATGTCCCTCGCTAATTATATTGGCCGTGCTGTTCCGGGCATCTCTGATGAAGTGGGTCCCTTATGCCAAAAGCACTTGTAAGCCGTTCATATTTTCTCGCTGATTGCTGGAACGAGGGGAAAATATTCAGTTATCCAGGATCATGCCGAACTGATACTGACGAGAAACTACTGAACTGCATTTACTCGGCGACAGGTGCGATTTTATTTTTGGTGCAGTCAATAAAGTAGGGAAAATCTGTGATACGTGGCTCGGGAACACTATCTCCGTCACGAGAATACGTGAAGAGTTTCTGGGCTTGTTTGCAGCAAGGTCGCAAGAAGGTCACTAAATCATCACCGAGGTTCTCGTGTCGGATTCTGCAGAGAGAGAGAGAGAGAGAGAGAGAGAGAGAGAGAGAGAGAGAGAGAGAGAGAGAGAGAGAGAGAGAGAGAGAGAGAGAGAGAGAGAGAGAGAGAGAGAGAGAGAGAGAGAGAAACAGAGAGAGAGAGAGAGAGAAACATGGAGAGTGCGGGGTTTATAGAAAGAGAGACAAGGAGGGTGAGTGAGGGAAGAAAGAGTGGGAGAGAGAGAGTGAGAGAAGACAGATAACGAACAGTAGTCAGAGAGAGGCTGTGAAGCACCACACAATGTGGTTTGTGTCCAGGAGCTTAACCTCGGAGTTAGCCGCCCATTCTCTGCTTGCGAAACGCCACCAGTCTGACGATGTGTGTTTTCTCTTCAATATCCGTCATCTCTGTTGAATATCTGGAAAGGTTTTGCATTTTAACATGAAGACAGATGGCATGTGTTCCCGTGTCACTTACTGATTATATTAGCCGTGCTGCCATGTGAGTCCCTACTTATTCGGCCACTCTGTGGTCTGTGTGTATTATGCACTTCTGGGTGTTCACATATGCTGTGGTTTGTTTCGGCTACGAACGGGAAAGATTCGGTCAGCCAGGATCCGGTTGAATTAATGGTTATGGAAGGACAGACATAATGCTGAATTGTTCTTACCCGAAGGAGAGTGCAAAGGTTTTGTGGTACATTCAGCATTGCGGGGAATCTCCAAAATATATGCAGCTGGAAAATGATAGAATGGTTTCCAGAGAGTCCAGGCAGTTTTTCCGCGGAGATGCAGAAGGATCACAACAGTGTTTATTTAAATACCTCCAGGGACCTTCTGTCGGAATCCTCCGCGTATCTCTGTGCCATGGAGCCCAAACTGTTGCAGGAGATGTCGGATCCGGAGAAATCCTGCCCTGGGTGTTGCAAAGGTCCGTCCGTAGAGGGCGTCCTTAGCCAAATATGCGTGTTCTCATTCTCTCTCTCTCTCTGTGTCTCTCTCTCTCTGTCTCTCTATCTCTCTCTCTCTCTCTCACACACACACACAAACAAACTCATACGTACACACAGACGCATACGCACACACACACACAAAAGGAGAGAAGGAGCGAGTGAGGATCGAGATCGAAAAGGAGGCCGAAAGATGAACTGCCCTTTCTGATTATCGCCCGAATCTGTTTAGATATGTTTAGTCCATCAATGCTCCAGAAAAGAACCACACAAAGGCATCTCCCAGAAAGTTAGGGGTGCCGTTGATATGATTTACACGACAATATCAGTGTTAACCTCTTGAAAATAATATGTATTCGTTCAAATTACCTTCAGGTCGGTGGCCATTTGATTTTCTGATGCTCAATGCATCTAAAGACTGTTAATATATTCTGTGTTTCGTTGCAGAAACAAATGGGAAAGATTCAGTTACCAGGAACATCCCGAGCTCACGGCGAGGAAGGATAGACTACAATACTAAATTGCAGCTACTCAGCGATGGCTGGATATTTGTTTGGTCCAGTGGCTAACGTTGGGATAAGCCGCGATGTGCACTGCAGATGGTTCAGATTCAGTAACAGTACCTCAGTCTCCAGAATTCTCGGAGAATTTCTCGGCTGCTGTCAGAAAGACAGAAAAATGGTTTATTTAATTAACACCACGGCTGTTGTTTCGGGCTCCGCAGTGTAGCTCCTTGCCATGGGGTTACACTGTGGCAGGGAGGAGTCAATCCGAGTGATACCGGCTGCGCTTGTCAGAGCGATCTCTCACTCCGGAAAACGGGACAACCATTCCAACGGAGGCACGTGTTCAGAAACATAACTTTCACCTGCATAAATCGACATGATGATCAAGTAAAAACTTACCTTGTTTGTAAATTTGGAAATAAAATGAAGACGGAGAGGGAATGTCTGAGTTGAATCGCTTGGCGCTGATAAAGACAGTGGGAGAAGGAAGGTGGAGTGAGATTTTCTGATGGCTAGATTGAGGGTGATAAAGAGAGGGGCGGTGGAGGGAGGAGAGAGTGAGATGCCGTGAGAGAAGAAAGGAGAGATATAATGGACGCAGGCGTGAGAGAGCAGAGAAAGGAGGGGCGAGGGGAAGAAATAAAGAGAATGAAGAGAGAGAAATAGAGAGAGATAGGCAGATAGATCGATCGATATTCAGGCAGAGATAGATCAATCAATAGATAGAGATTGACATGATAGCTTGATAGTAAGAAAGAAAGGAAGGAAGGAAGATTGATAGATAGATAGATAGAGAGATATAGAGAGAGTGAGAGCGAAAGAATATGAGCCATAGCTTACATTGACCGAATTTCCCATAGGCCAAGCATTCAAATGTCGGCCAATCCTCTACCGACATGACGTCCTTCGGTCCTCCCACACAACGATGAGCGCTCCTCATCTGAATTCAATCTCTCATATTCGTCATCCGTCATGTATTGGCCAATTCTGATTGCCATACACAAAGTCTCTATGGATCCCACGTGCCTTAATCTTCTGGATCAAAATGAACACGAGAAACCCATCGGGTGCTTTCTCAGGTTCATGTAGACAAAGGGCACTGACCAACCCTCATCATTCATCTTCGTCCTCAGTAACTCAATGAATAATGATGGAAGATTCCTCCCGCACGAAGCCGAGATGAGAGTAGATCTCATCCCAAAGTATCTTCTGCAATAATATCCCGATCACTGATCTGAGGCTCATCGGTCTATATTTTCCTGTTTTTTATTCTTCTTGATTATCCATCTTAGACTGAGGAACAACACGGACTATTTTTCAGTCGTGTGGAATCTCAGCCTGTAAATACAGAGGATACAAAGATTTCCCTTTAGGTCTCAGAAGTCTCCGATCTTGCCTCTTTCAACAATCTGGGAAAGGCTTCATCTATCCATGGGGATTTATCCACCTTAAAATTCCGCAAGAGACCCAACGTCTCCTCCTTCTTGATAAGGACCTGCCTTAAAAATTAGCACACCATACACTGACCTCACTCTCCTCCATGCTTGTCGCCATGGTAAATTCAAGTCCAGTTCTCCTCAGAATATTAAAACACTCTATTCCTCTGTTTGTTTTCACTAATTCCCACATACATAGAGCCATTACAGATAAAAATCAGAGACACCTACCGGTGACTCACCCACCCTCAGTTTGGAAAATCAGAGCATCAGGCTGTGCTCAGCTGCGTCCTGAGACCCTTAATCAACACTCTAATATATTCATGACGGTGTTGCCATTGTTGTCTGTAACAGTAGTAAGTTTACGGAAAACTCCACGGTGAAATTGGTAAATTGGTTTGTTATTGTCACATGTACTGAGGTGCAGTGAACCCATGTCTTGCATACCATACATACATATCAATTCGTAGCAACAGTGCGTTGGGGAAGTGCAAGGTAAATCAATAACAGAATATCGAATAAAATGTTACAGTTAAAGGCAATGTGCTGTGTATGTGGAAAATGAGCTGCAAGTTCATAACGAGGAATCTAATGTCAAGAATCCACGTCATACCAGGGGACCGTTCAATTGTCTTAAAACAGCGGGATAGAAGCTGTTGCTGAGCATGGTGGTACGTGCTTTCAGACTTTTGTATATTCTGCCTGTTGCGAGGAGAATGAGAGAGAATGTCCAAGGGATGGGATATTTGATTATGCTGGCTGATTTACGGAGGCCGCGAGAAGTGTAGAGAGCGTCCATTGAGGGGAGGCTGTTTTCCGTAATGGTATGAGGTGTACCCACACGTTTCCTACGGTCTCGGGCAGAGTAGTTGCCGTAGTAAGCTGTGATGCATCTGGATAGGATGCTCTCTGTGGTGCATCGATAAAAAATGGTGATGGTCAAAGGAGACGTGTCCAATATATTTAGCCGCCTGAGGAAGTAGAGGCGCTGGTGACCTTTCTTGGCCATGGCATCCACGTGGCTGAACCAGGTCAGTCGACTGGTAATGATCACTAACCCTAACCTCTCTACTTCCTCAGAAGGCGAAGAAATTCAGCATGTCCCCGAAAACTCTTACCAATTCTTACAGATGCGCAACAGAAAGCCTCCGATCCAGAGGCATCACAACTTGGTTTGGCAACGGCTCTGCCAAACACCGCAAGTAATTGCCGAGAAGTATCTTTGGAATGATCCGACTGGATGGAATGCCAACATTAATTGAGCACTTTAAAACAGGGATTAGTTGCCATTTTCGGATCAGAGCTTCGAAACAGCGCGGCCCAGATATCCAAGTACAAATAATTGGGATGGGATGCCTGTTGTAAAATACCCAATTTTGCCGATGATACAAAGCTATGTAAGTATGTCAGTAGTGAGGAAGGAGATAAGGCTGCAATAATGGAAAGCTTCGCTATCCAGGCAGCTATTCCTATTCTACACTGTCGAAAAGAACAGAACTATCCAGATGAGTCACGTTTTTGGGCGTCTTTCTACACCATCGTGTGGATCTGTACGTGTACATTTAGCAGTCAAAAGGCATTTCTCTCTCCAACTATATTTCTCTCTCTATGTCTGTCTCTCCCTCTCTTTCTGTCTCACTAACACACGTTCTCTCTCTCTGTCACAATCTCTTCTCCGTCCTCCGTCTCTTTCCTTTCACTTACATTCTCTGTTTTCAAACCTCCTCTCAGTCCTGGACCAATCAGGCTGCGGTGTTCACTTGTGTTTATTGTCAAAATGCATGAAGCCGTGACATGGAGCTGCAACACGAACGCTGCTTTTACTTCCAAAGATGCAGTCCACTCAACGAAGTATTTCCAGAAGTGTTTTTGTTTATGTTAGTCGAAATTTCCTGCATTTGCAGCGGTGTGCTTTTTTTATAATTTACATTCTTTCTCTCTCTGTCTCTCTCTCTCTCTGTCTTTCTCTCCATCTCTCTCTCTCCCTCTCTCTTTCACTGACACACACAGCCACATATAGACAGACAGACAGACTGACACACACACACACACACACACACACACACACACACACACACACACACACAAACACACACACACACACACACACACACATACAAAACACACCAGTCTACCCTCCCTCTATCTCTCTCATTCTCTGTCACTCTTTATGTGCTCAATCAGCCCACGTTTCTCTCCAGCGGGACGAACGAGCAACAGAACAATTTTGGATCTGATCCTTCGCCAAGGTTCGACAGGGATGGCCTGGTGATTTACTTCCTCAGAGAGAGAGCTTGAATCAGTAATCACGTTTCACCAGGCAGACTGTGTGCTCGCTGAAGGCTAAATTCTCCATCACTGATACTGCGATGTTGGCAGCCTTAGTTAATAGTGCCGAGCTGTCCTCGGAATATTGACTAAGGCTGATTCTTTCCCCAACCAGTGTCTGCAATTTGAACCGTTCTCATAGAAGTACATCGCCTGTGTCCCTTTTTGGGAAGTATGCCTGTAGGTGGTGTGTGGAGGGCGGAGCTGGTGGGAAGATCAAATGCTCTCATTGGTCTGACATTCATTCCCCGCCCACCACCTGCCTGCCACCACCCGCACAAAAGGTAAAAGCAGGAACGTCCTGAAGAGCGACGGCAGCTGGTTGTGAGGGTTACAATCAAACCCACCCTTTATAGCCGAAATGCACATACTTGCCCTCTGGGTTGTTTGTGGAACTTGTCTGACAGGTAATTGTACAACAGACAATTCAGCTACTTTCTTGATTCATGCGGTTTCGGCCTGAACTGTGAAAGCCGTCGGTCTAATCTCTTACTATTTGAACATATTTTTCAGACCCCAGTCATGGAGATTCTGTCACTCAGACGGTGTCCTCAGAAGTGAAGACAGAAGGAGAGGAGGTGACTTTCAGCTGCATCTATGATACTACAGCGAGCGACTACTCTGTATATTGGTACCGGCAACGGTCAGACACAAGACCTGAGTTCATACTGCGTGAAGGTTCAAGTGGAGCTGAAAATGCAGATTTTGCCCAAACTCGCTTCGCCGGCCACCTCAAGATGGAAAGTAAATTCACCAGTTTGAACATCGCATCTCTGCAGCTGAGAGACTCTGCAGTTTATTACTGCGTCTTCCGCCGCACAGTGATGTAAACCAGTTAAACGCTCATACAGAAACTCCAGCTCTGCGTAGATGTCGACTTTGCCCGAAGCCGCTGGATACATCTGCACCGTGCGTATTGTTTGTGGTTTCCCGCCACCCTGAGAACTCGTCCCTAATTTTGCCAGTTTCCCTCGCCCTCGGTCTGTGCAGCTTCCCCTGTGGCTTTACTGTCACTAACTTTCCAATGTCTGTCTTTTGATTCCTAAGCTCTGCTCTCCCATGGTTTTATTTTATGGGAGATATGAATGAATGCATCAGCTGGCCGCTGTGTTCCCTTCGCGGTAACTGGTCTGTTTGCAATTCAAGTCACAGACATCGAACCTCTCGACAGTGACGGGCGCCGAAGGAGTCCTCGTCCTTGTTTTCAGATACTCTGCGGACAAGCAGGTGGAGGTTTTCACAGAAGTCCTTAACAACTCCATACTCCAATTTTGGAATCCTACCTGCTTTAAGACAACTTGGGCGCCGTCACTTTGACATCCAGAATCATGAAGTTCTTCGACAGTCTGGTCATGTCACACATTAACTCCAGCCTCCCAGACAACCTCGACCCACTGCATTTCGCTACTGCCGAAACTGGTCCACGGCTACTGCCATCTCCCTGGCCCTACGCTATCTGGCACATCTGGATAACAAGGCAACCTCCGTCACACTCCTATTTATTGACTAAATCCTCGCCGTTAACACCATAATCCAAACGCACTTATCTCCAAACTCCTCGACACTGGTGTCTGCAGCCTGCTTCCTCCACAAGTGGATCCTTGCCTTCTTCACCACAGACCGCAATCAGTATGGATAAGCGACAGCACCTCCTCAATAACGCTCAACACACACGGTAACCTACATGGCTGCGTTCTCAGAACGTTGCTGATTTCCCTCAACACTATGGACTCTGTGGTCAAAATCTGCTGTAACTTCATTTACACGTTCACGGATGACACAATCGTCGTCGGCCGGACAGCAAACAATGACGAGTGGGAGCCCATGAAGGAGATGGAGCGTCTCGTGAAATCGTGTAAAGAAAACAACCTCTGCCTCAGTGTCAGAAAAAAGAAGCTCATCGACATTACGCCCGTCTGTAACAGTCTGCTGTGGTGCAGATTGTTCAGGGCTTCAACTTCCTTGGTGTAAGTATCGGCAACATTTCTTCCCGCTACAGCCACGGGGACAGTTTGGACAAGATAGCACACAACCGCCTCTACTTCTCTAGAAGACTAAGGAAAGAAAATACAACGTAGAACATAGATCACTACAGCACAGTAAAGGCCCTTCGGCCCCCAATGTTGTGCCGACATTTTAGCCTGGTCTATCAAACCCTTCGCTCCCACCTAGTCCCCATCTCTCTATAATTCATGTGTCTATCTATGTGTCTCGTAATTGTCCCGAAAATAGCTGCCTCCACAACCTTTGCAGGCATTGCGTTCCAGGCACCCACCACTCTCTGTGTGAAAAACGTACCCTTGACACCCCCTGATACCTTCCTCCAATCACGTTAAAATTATGTCCCCTCGTGTTAGCCATTATTGCACTGGGAAAAAATCTCTGACTGTCATTCGGCATTCTCCGATGATCTTCACCAGTTTATACAGACGCATGAGAGAAAGCATCTTCACCGGATACATCATACATGGCATGCGAACTGCTCCGTCCAAGCCGTCAAACAATTGCGCAGTTGTGAACGCAGCTCAGTCCGTCACAAAACAAAGCACCTCTCCACTGACTCTGCCTACACTTCCAGATGCCTCTAGAAACCAGCCAAAATATTCGAATACCCTTCTTCTTCTCCATACCACCCCTTCGGTCAGACGATAGAGAAGCTTGACAACACTTACCGCTGGACTCCAGGACAGCTTCCATCCCGCTCTTTAAACTCTTGAACAGACTTCTTATCGGCTGAAAGAAGAACTTTTGACTCCCGACCCACCCCGTTATGGAGTCAGCACTTTATTGGTCAGTCCTGCACTTGCATTTTCGGGGCATATGGAAACCAGACCTTTCAAGTAAACATCGGAGCAATTTATATAAATAGTGGGAAGTTGGCCACGTACCGATCCCTGTGGCACTGAAGTTGTTGCTGCCAGAGGGCGGCCAGAGAAGCAGAGCAGACAGGAATAGAATACAGGAAGAAGGGGAGAGAAAGAAACTGGCAAGGAGACAGGCAGGGGAGGGAGAACGAGTAAGACAGAGAGAGAGAGAGAGAGAACCCAGATAGTGATGAAAATACATAAACGCAGATTAGAAGGGTAAATGAGAGAGAAGACACACAAACAAACACACACACGCACACACGCACACACACACAAACACACATACAGACACAGATACACACACACAAAACAAGGGAGAATGAGAGAAAGAGAGCGGGAAGAGAGCGGATGAGAGAGAGAGAGAGAGAGAGAGAGAGAGAGAGAGAGAGAGAGAGAGAGAGAGAGAGAGAGAGAGAACTTTTATCCATGGCTGACACAATGCGATGCTTGAGCCCTCAAACATGAGCCAATTCCACACAGGAATAAGTTATTGGGATCCCAGACAATGATAAACTTCCCTGACTTGAATTTAAGAGAGACAGATCGAAAGATTGTGAAGAGTACAGGTGGGGGAATAAGCAGACTTGGAACCTGAACCACATCACATTCAGAGAAAGAACGAAAGAGAGGGAGTGAGAGGGACAGTAATTGAAAAGCGAGCAAGGGGATGAATGTTCTTTCTTTTTGTTGCACTGATCTGCTCAGTTCTGATTCGCCAACCAGTCCTCCAGCAGAGAACCACCACAGCCCATCTTACAAAATGTGAAGGGGACGCTGTTGCGTTCCACATGTTCCTCACGAGATAGATAGGGCGGGCTGCCCGGGGAGTCTCTGATTAAGTGGCCTGTGTGGGCCTCTTATGCTTAATGCATTCGTAGTCTGGTCATATATTCTTGTTTGTTGCGGGAACGAGGGGAAAACATTCAAAGACCCAGGAACCTCTTTGCCCAACGGTTGATGATGGGCAGACTATAATTCTCAACTGTAGTTACTCGGCGACGGGCTAGATTTATTTTTCGCTGCAGTCATTTTTGTGGGGAGAAGCCGAGAGATGCGCTGAAGATCCGTGGCTCAGGAAGAGTATCTCTGTCACGAGAATACCCGGAGAGTTTCTCGGCTGCTTTGCAGCAAGTTTGCATCAAGGTCCACTGAAGTATCACGGAAACAAACAAGAGAGAAAGAGCGGGAGAGAGAGAGAGAGAGAGAGAGAGAGAGAGAGAGAGAGAGAGAGAGAGAGAGAGAGAGAGAGAGAGAGAGAGAGTGAGAGAGAGAGAGAGAGAGAGAGAGAGACGGAGGGGGAGGGAGAGACAAAGAGCGATAGAGAGAGGGGAAAGAGAAACAGTGAGTGAGAGGGAGAGGGAAGGAGTGATATAGGGAAGATGGTGAGAGAGAGAGAGGGATGTAGAGAGAGCGAAGGTGGTGAGAGGAAAGAAGGAGAGGGAGAGACACATTTAGGAATGCTTATCCCTGTGTGGGTTCCCAAGGACATTCCTGGTATGGGATTGGCTCATGCTTGAGGGCTCAAGCAGAAAGCTGTGTCAGCCATGGCTAAAAATTCTCTCTCTCTGATCCCCTCTCTCTCTCATTGTCCCATGATTAGTGCGTGCGTGCGTGTGTGTGTGTGTGTGTGTGTGTGTGTGTGTGTGTGTGTGCCTGTGTGCTTTTGTGTGTGTGTCGGTGTATGTGTGTTTTGCTGTGTCTGTGTGTCTGCGTGTCCGTGCATGTGTGCGTCAGCGTGTGTACCTGCCTGTGTCTGCGTATGTTTCTGTGTCTTCTATCTCACTTTACCTGTCCTGCATCTGTGTGTATGTATTCTTATCACTGTGTGCGTCACTATCTCCCTCTTCCTCTTTCTCTTTCCCCGATCCCCTTATTCCTTCCTTCTGTCCCTGTCTGCTCTGCTTCTCCCGCTGTCTCTGGCTGCAAAAGATGCAGTGCCACAAGGATCGGTAAGTGGCCAACGTTCCACAATTTATTTTAATAGCTCCGATGTTCACTTGAAAGGTATGGTCCCAGATGCTCCGACCACGCAATATTGCAGAGAGAGTAAATGGCAAGAGACTGCAGTGAATTTCAATCGAATGAATGTAGGCTTGTCGGCATCAGAGCGACAGATAACTTGTGAATGGACACAAGGAACCCATGGTGGGATGTTGTTCGGTTGGCGAAAAGACAAATGGAGAAAAATGGGAATAATTCCGAATTTGTTGGCATTGCAGGGAAATTAAACCAAACGTAAAGTTCAAATGGCAAAAGATTACAACAACTCTGAAGTGCAGCAAGTTCAGGGTGTCCATTTGGGTCACGCTGCATGTAAAGTAATTGGTTCATTATTTTCACAGATACCGAGATGCAGGGGAAAGCTTTGGTTTGCGTGGTGCTGCCCAGACAGATCATTCGTAACACAAGTAAATTCGCTTAGCAAAAAGGTAAAGAAAGACTGAATGAAGAACACGGTGTTACAGCATCAGAGGAAGTGCAGGTCTGACAAATAAAGTGCTGAATCCATGACAAGGTGGATTGGGAGATCCATAACACCTCATTGAGCGGAAAAGATGTCCGTTCAAGAGACAAAAGAGCGGGATGGAAACTGTCCTTGAATCCAACGGTAAGTGCGGCGAAGCTTTTCTACATTCTGCCCGATGGGATGGCATGGAGAAGGAGAGTGGTCCTTGAAAATGCTGGATGCTTTCCCGAGGGAGCGTGAAGTGTAGACGGAATCAATGGAGGGGAAGATGGTTTCCGTGACGGGCTAGGCTGCGATCACAACTGTGCAATTACTTGCGGGCTTGGGCAGAGCAGTTGCAATGCAAATCTATGATGCATCCGGAAAGGATGCTTCCTGTAGAGAGTCTGTATAAACTCGTGAGGGTCAGCGGTGACATGCCAAATTTGCTCAGTCTTCTGGAGAAGTAGAGACGCTGGTGTGCTATCTTATGCAAAGCGTTCCCGTGGCTGGAACATGAAAAATGTTGCCGATACTTACACCAAGGAATTTGAAGCTGTGAACAATTTGCACCACATCAGCACTGATATAGAGGGGCGTGATGTCGAAAACCTTCTTTTACCTGACACTGAGACAGAGGTTGTTGCCTTGACTCTCCATCCCCTTCATGGACTCCTTCCCGTCATTGTTTGAGATCCAGCCGACGACTGTGTTGTCATCCGCTAACTTGCGAATGAAGTCGAACCAGATTCTGACCACAGAGTCCTAAGTGTTGAGGGAGAGCAGCAAGGTTCTGAGAACGCAGCCATGTGGGTTACCGTGTGTGTTGGGGATTTTTGAAGAGGATCTGTCGTTTACCCTTACTGATGTGATCTGTTAGTCCAGAAGCCACGGATACAGTTGCGGAAGAAGGAAGTTGCAGAAACCAATGTCTCGCAGTTTGGAGATGAGTGTGTTTGGAATTATGGTGTTAAAGGCAGAGCGTTAGCCGATATATAGGAGTCTGATGAAAGTGACCTTGTTATCCAGGTGTGCCAGATAGTAGAGTAGGGCCAGGGAGACGGCATCCGCCGTGGACCAGTTTCGGCGGTAGAAAATGCATTGGGTCGAGGTTGTTTGGGAGGCTGGAGTTAATGTGCGACATGACCAGCATCTGGAAGCACTTCATGATTCAAGGTGTCAGAGTTGCCGCGCCCTGGTCGTTAAGAGACCATGCCTTCTTCTCCTTGATGATACTGGTGTTGCTAACGCAGGTAGGAATTTCAGATTGGAGTACGGAGATGTTAAGGACTTCTGCGAATATTCCCACCAGATGGCCCACGCAGGCTCTGAGAATAAGGCCGACGACTCCATCGGCACCGGTTACTTTTCCAGTCTCGATGTATCTGACTTCAATTGGAAACAGACCTGTGACGGCGCATGGAACACGGCGGCCAGCTGATGCAGACATTCATCCCAGTAAAAGAAAAACAAGGTACAGCAGAGGTAATGAATCAAAACACAGACATTGGAAAGTGAGTGACAGTAAAGCCACAACGGAAGCTGCACAGATCGAGGGCGAGGGAAACTGAAAGGATTTACGATGAGTTCTCAGGGTGGCGGTAAACCACAAACAGCACGCAGGCTGCGGATATATCCAGGTGTAGGGAGCAAAGGCGACATCTACACAATAGCTGTAATATTTGTAGGAGACATTAACTGGTTTACATTACTGTGCGAAAGAATGCGCAGTAATAGACTGCAGAGTCGCTCAGCTGCAGCGATGAGACGGTGAAACTGGTGAATTTTCTTTCCTTATGGAGATGGCCGGTGAAGCGAGTGTGGGCAAAATCTGCTTTATCTCCATCTCTACCTTCACCTGCAGTTCTATACAGTATCAACTCAGGTCTTGTATCTGACCGTTGACGGTACCAAAATATAATTTCAGGATAATAGCCGCAGCTGAAAGTCACCTTCTCTCCTTCCGTCTTCACTTCTGAGGGCACCGTCTAAGTGACAGAATTTCCATGACTCGGGTCTGAAACATATTTTAGAGAAGTAAAAAATTAGAGCAACGGCTTTCACAATTCAAGTCGAAACACCTTTGAATCAAGAAAGTACTTGAATTGTCTATCGGGCAATCACCTATCAGACAAGTTCCACAAACAACCCAGAGGAAAAGTATTCGCATTTCGGCTGTGAAGGATGGGTTTGGTTATAACCCTCACAGCCAACTGCCGTCGCCCTTCAGGATGTTCCCGCATCTACAGTCCGTGCGGGTGGTGGCATGGAGATCGTGGGCGGGGATTGAATGTCAGACGAATGTGAGCACCATCTCTTCCACCAGCTCCGCCCTCCACACCCCGGCTACCAGCCTACTTCCCCAGATGCGACACAGTCGATGTGTTTTTATAAGAACGTTTCAGATTGCAGAGACTGGCTGAGGAAAGAATCAACCCTGGTCAATTTAACGGAGACAGCACGGCACTAATAACTAAAGCTGACGACATCAGTAAGGAGTGGAACACGGCGGTCAGCTGATGCAAACATTCATAAATCCCAGAAAGACATGAAAACAGAGTGTAGCAGAGGTTATGACTCAAAACACACACGATGGGAAGGGATTGACATTAACTCCACAACGGAAGCTGCACCGACCAAGATTCCGCAGGTTGTCATTGCACATGGGGTCACACTGTTGCAGGGAAAACGTCACTCAGAGTGCGCACATACCCCGGAGGCCGTGACATCAATTGAGTGTTTTTCTGTACTGCACACTGACACATTTGGGCAGCCAATCATTGTGCATCGCAGAGTTTTTGTAATATTTTACCTGTAATGGAAACAATATATCAGCGCGCACATAAATTTGTCCACTCGGCACCTTGCTGCAGACCACTGTTTCGTGGGTTATCTCTGAAATTTCACAACTTGCACCGACAATCCTCGATATATTCCTTTGCAATTCGTGACGTCTTCACGCAACTTATTTTTGCGTCATCATCACATTTAGCAACCAGATCTTCCGTGATTTCAGCGGAGCCATTCACAGAAATTGTGAATAGTTCGCCCTGCTGTGATTCTTGTGATACACCACTCGTTGCAAAGAGAGGCATCGTGAAAATCAGAGCGAAGAGCGGGCTGACATGGAAGGGAGGAGGAAGAGAGAAGGAATCAGTTACGGAAACATGTAAGAATGAGGGGGGAGAGAGAGAGAGAGAGAGAGAGAGAGAGAGAGGAGATACATATATAGAGCGAAGGAGGTGAGAGAGGGTAGGGAGAGAGAGGGGGGAGAGAGGGGGGAGAGAGCCAAAGGAGTGGAAAGAAATAGTGGGAGAGGGAGGGAGAGAGAGAAAAAAATGGAGAGGATGATAGAAAATATATGAAGAGAGAAGGAAGGAAAGAGAGAAAGAGAGAAGGGGGGAGAAAGGGAAAGGAGAGAGAGGGAGAGGGATGTGGGATAGAGAGAACGAAGTGGGTGAGAGAAGACAGATTATGGCTGTGGGCGTTCCCAAGGACTTATTCCTGGATTGGAATTGGCTCATGCTTGACCGCTATAGAACAGCACTGGGTTAACCATCGCTAAAATTCTCTTACTATCTCTCTCTCTTTCTTTCTCTCTAATTCTCAGTCTTTCCTCTATCTCTCGCATTCTCCCTTGTTGAGTGTGTGTGTGTGTGTGTGTGTGTGTCGGTGTGTCTGCATGTCTGTGTGTGTATGTGTGTGCCGTTTTATTTGTGTTTGTGTGTGTCTGTGTCTATGTGTGTTTGTGTATCTCGCCACTTTGAGTTTCTTCTACTCAATGAATCCAGAGCCTGTTGTTTTCTGACGTGTTTTGTTGCGGAAACAAATAGGAAAGATTCAGTCACCCAGGAAAAATCACGAACCAACAGTGAAGAAGGATAGACTACATTACTGAATTGAATTTACTCCGCGTTGGCTGGATATTTGTTTGGTACAGTCAGGATCGTGAGGAAAAGCCGGGAGATACGCTGGAGATACATTGTTGAAGAACAGTACCCCTGTCTCCAGAAGGTCCGGAGCAGGTTTCGGATGCTTTGCTGAAAGACAACAAGGGGGTATATTTAGGTATCACCACTGCTCAGCGTAGCTCGATGCCATGGTGTTACACTGTGGGAGGGAGAAATCCCTCGGAGAGTAGATGGTTGCTCTCGCCATACGGCGCTCTCGCTCCGGAGAACCGGACAACAATTCAAACGACGGCACGGGTTCAGAAACATTACTTTCCCCTGAAGTGATGGTCATCATGATCGAGTTAAAACTTACTTTGTTTGTAAATTTGTGAAGGGTGAGGGAATGTGTCAGTTGAATTGCTTGGTGTCGACAAAGTCAGTGGGAGAAGAAATGTGAGGTGAGATTTTCAGATGGATAGACCTGGAGTGAGAAAGAGAGGGGGTGTGGAGCGGAGAGAGATAGCGAGGGGGTGAGAGAGGAAGAGAGATATGAGGATGAATGCGGACGTGAGAGAGCAGATAAAGGAGGGCAAGGGCCAAGGAAGAAAGAGTGAAGAGCGGCAGTGAAAGATTGAGAGTGATAGATGCTCAGAGATCGACAGACAGATAGATAACAGATAGATGGACAAATATATAGAGATAGATGCATGATAGATAGGTAGAAAGATGGATAGGTAGATAGATAGATAGATGATAGACAGACAGATAGATAGAAAGAGAGATAGTGAGAGGGAGAGAGCGAGCGCGAGAGAGACTACATGAGCCACAGCTGAGATTCACCTAAGCTCCGATACGCCAAGCCCTCAAACATCAGCCCATTCTCTACCAACAATACGTCCCACACCACTATAATCGATCCTGACTTGAATTCAATCTCTCATATTCGTCATTTGTCATGCAGTGGCCAATTTTCAATGCAATGCTCTCAGTCTTTATGGACCTCACGTGCCTGAATCTTCGGGATCATCTTGCCACGAGGAACCTTGCCTGGAGCGTTGCTGAGGTCCATGCAGTCAATATCCACCTGACTAACTATCATCAATCATCTTCGTCACGGACACAGAAACTCAATGAAGGGTGAAGGGCGGACCCCTCCCGGAGGAAGCCGTGCAGCCTATCCGGAATAAGTCTGCTTTTCTAAATGAGATTAGATCTTATTCCAAAGAATCTTCACCAAAAATTTCCCTCTCTCTGATGTGAGGACCATCGGTCTATAATTTCCTGTTTTTCCTTCTTCATTGCCCTTCTTAAACTGAGGAACAACACTGACTGTTTTTCAGTCATCTGGAACACCGCCTGTAAATACAGAGAATACAAAGATCTCCGTTAAGGACTCAGACGTTTCGATGATGCCTCTTTCAATAATCTGGGAAAGGTTCCATTTATTCATGGGGATTTATCCACCTTAAAGTTGCTCAAGAGACCCAATGTCTCCACTTTCGTGACAAGGTCATGCCCTTAAATTAGCATACCGATACACGGATCTCACTCTCCTCCATACTTATCGCCATTGTAAATACTCATCCAGTCCTCATCAGAATAATAAAAAATATCTCTATCCCTTTCTTTGTTTTCAGGAATTCCCACATGCTTCTTGCCATTAAACACAGCCATCAAAGATGCCTACCGCTCCATCCAACGCCATCCCCCCTCCCACCGCATTTTGGAATGTCAGACAATCAGGCTGTGATCAGATGCGTCCTCGGCCCTTAATCTACACTACAAGACATTAATTGACCTTAAGCTCTAACTCCAGCTTCAAGATTGCAGATGACTCCATCGTAAAATTGGTAAATTGGGTTATTGTTTTCATATGTATAGAGGTGCAGTGAAACCTTGTCTTGCATACCATCCATACAAATCAATTCATGACAAACGTGTTTTGAGGTAGTGCAAGGTAAAACAATTACAGAATATCGAATAAAGTGTTACAGTTACAGACAAAGTGCAGTGCAGGTTGACAATGAGGAGCAAGGCCATGACGAGGATATTAATGAGGTCAGTACACCTTCTCGCACTGGGGGCCGTCCAATAGTCTTATAACAGCGGAATAGAAGATTTCGTTGAGCCTAGTGAACGTGTTTTCAGACTTTTGTGTCTTCTGCCCTATGGAAGGGGGATAAAAGTGAATGTACAGGGGGTGCGGTACTTGAATATGCTGGCTGCTTCACCAAGGCATCAATGAAGTGCAGACAGAGTCCATTGAGAGGAGGCTGGTTTCCGTGATGTGCTGAGGTGTGCCATCAACTCTCTGCATATTATTGCGGTTTCGGGCAGAGTAGTTTACGTCCCAAGCTGTGATGCTTCTGGATAGCATATTTTCTGCAGTGTATCGACAAATATTGGTGAGGCTCGAAGAGGACGTGTCCAACTTTTTTAGCCTCCTGACGATGCAGGGGCGCTGGTGAGCTTGCTTAGCCATGGATTCCACGTGGTTGGACCAGGACAAGTCGTTGGTGATATTTAGTCCTACAATCTGGATGCTCTCAACCCGCTCGACCTCAGCACCGTTGATGCAAATAGGAGCTTGTGCAGTGGCTCCATCCTGAATTCAATGACCAGCTCGAGTAGGCCGGATATAAAACAACGAGAGAACGGCATACACGAAGGAGAGAGTGAGCCGAGGGCCCGGTCTCAAATAACAACACAAGTGTCGTCAAAACGAAGGATCTGATTGTGACTTCAGACGGGTGGAGTACATGGCCCTTTCTTTGTCGGAGGTGCTGAGGTGCAGACAGTTGACAGCTTCACGTTGTCCTGGAGCAGCCACGTGGACGTTTCTAACAAGGAAGCGTATCAACATCTGTACTTCCTCAGAAAGCGAAGGAATTCAGCATGAGCCCGATGATTCATACCAATTCTTACAGATGCGCAATAGAAAGTCTCTCCTCCAGATGCATCACCAATTGGTTTGACAACTGCTCTGCCCAAGGCCGCAAAGGTCTGTAATTACAGAAAGCATCGCTGACCTGGTACCTATTCCTAGTCCACTGAGTCGAACAAAATCCCATAACTATACAGATAAGTCATTTTTTTGGCTTCTTTCACCCTTTCCACCATAGTGTGGATATGCACAAGTATATTCATCAGTCAAAAGACATTTCTCTCTCTAACTCAATTCCTCTCTATTTCTCTTCCTATCTCCTTCTCTCCGTCTCTATCTGTGTCATTCACACACGTTCTCCCCCGCCGTCACACACTCTATTTCGTCCACTGTCTCTTTCTTTCCACTCACATTCTGCGTTTGGACATTCTCACAGTTTTCCACCAATCAGGGCCTGCGATGTTCACTAGTGTTTATTGGCCAAATGCATGAAGCCGTGTCATGGAGCTGCAACATCAACGCTGCTTCTCCTCCCAAAGATGCAATCCCCCCAAAGAAGTGTTTCCAGCCGTGCTATCATTTATTAATTTCTGTATTTCCTGCATTTCCAGCGGGATTCGTTAATTTACATTCTCTCTGTCTCTGGCTTTAGCTCCCACTCTCTGTCTCTCCATCGATCTCGCTCTCCCTCCCTCTTTCACACACAGACACACACACACACAGACACACACACACACACGCGCGCGCGCGCGCACCCTAATGAACCCACCCTCTATCTATCTCATTGTCTATCACACCACATGTGCTGAATTAACCTACGCCTCCGTGCAGGGCGTTCCGCATGGGCAACGAGCAACAGAACAATATTGGTTCTGATCTTTTCTGCGTTCGGCGGGGTTTGCGCGGAGAATTACCGCCTCAGATTGACCCAGTGATCGTATTTCACCACGCAGTCTGTGTGCTCTCTGAATGTTAACTTGAATATCGTTGGTATTGCGGTGTCGTCAGACTAAGTTAATATTACTGAGCTGCCTTCTTCCATTGACCAGGATTGGTTGTTTTCCCACCCAATCTCTGCAGTTGAACGTTTCTCCAAAAAGTAAATCGACTGTGTCCAATCTAGGGAAGTAGGCGTGTAGGCCTAATGTGGAGGGCGGAGCAGGTGTGGAGAGGTGGTGCACCCATTGGACTGACATACGCTCCCCGCCCACCAGCTCCACGCCACCAAACGCACAAACGGCAGAAGCGGGAACATCCAGAAAGGCGACGGCAGTTGGGTGTCAGGGTTACAACCAAACCCAACCTTGACAGCCGAAATGCGAATACTCGTGCTCTGGATTGTTTGTGGAACTTGTCTGACAGGTAATTGTGCAACAGACAATTCATCTACTTTTTTTAATTCAATGGGGTTGTGATCTGAATTGTGAAAGCCCTCGATCTAATCTTTTACGATTTGAAAATATCTTTCAGACCCAAGCCATGGAGATTCTGTCACTCAGACGGTATCCTCAGAAGTGAAGACAGAAGGAGAGGAGGTGACTTTCAGCTGCACCTATGATACTACAGAGAGAAACTACAACTTATTTTGGTACCGGCAAATTTCAGACACAAGACCTGAGTTCATACTGCGCAAAGATACAGGTGGTGGTGAAAATAAAGCAGATTTTGCCCAAACCCGCTTCACCGGCCATCTGCAGAAGGAAAGGAAATTCACCAGTTTGACCATCTCATCGCTGCAGCTGAGCGACTCTGCAGTTTATTACTGCGCCTTCTGCCGCACAGTGATGTAAACCAGCTAAACCCTCGTACAAAAACCCAGGCTCTGTGTTGATATCGACTTTGCCCGCTGTAGTTGGATACATCTGCGCCCTGTGTTCTCTTTGTGATTCCCCACCCCCCTGAGACTCGTCCCAAATTGTTTCAGTTTCCCTCGGCCTCGGTCTGTAAAGCTTCCGCTGTGGCTTTTCAGTCACTCACTTTCCAATGTCTGCCTATTGACTCATAACCTCTGCTTTCCCCGGCTTTATTTTTCTGGGATATATGAATGTTGGCATTAGCGGCCGCTGTGTTCCATTCGTGATCTCTGGTCTGTTTCCAATTCAATTCACAGACATCGAACTTAGGGAATGTGACCGGCCCAATGTAGTCCTCAGCCTTGTTCGCAGAACTTGCGCAGAGCAGCTGGTGGGAGTATTCGGAGAAGTCCTTAACGTCTCCCTACTAGAATCTGAGATTCCTACCTGCGTTACGATGACCAGTATCGTCAAGGAGAAGAAGGCATGGTGTCTTAACGAATGGGTCTCTGTAACCCTGACGACGAGAATCATGAAGAGCTTCCAGAGGCTGGTCTTGTCACACATAAACTCCAACTTCGACCAATGCATTTTGCTTGCGCCGACACTGGTTCACGGCAGAAGCCATCGCCCTGGCCCTAAAGAATATGTGGCACATCCGGAGAGCATAGCCACCTCTGTCAGATTCCTAGTTACTGACCATAGCTCCGCCTTCACACCATAATTCAAAACGCACTCATCTCCAAACTCCTCAGCATTGGTGTCTGCAAACTTTCCTCCGCCGCGAGATTATTGACTAATTGACCAACACACCACAATCAGGAAGGATAAGCGACAGGGCCTCCTCAATAATGCTCAGCACACACGGTAAATCACAAGGCTGCCTTCTCAGAACCTTGCTGTTCTCCCTGATCACTCAGGATTCTGTGGGGAAAATCTGATTTAACTCCATTTAAAAGTTCGCGGTTGTCACCACCTTAGTGAGCCGAATCTGAAACAATGACGAGGAGGTGTCCATGAAGGAGATATAGAGTATGGTTGTATCGTGTCAAGACAACAGCCTCTGTCTCAGTGTCAGAAAATTGAAGTTTATCACGCCTGTCGGTGCAGATTGTTCAGAGCTTCAAATTCCTAGGTCTAAGTCTCGGCAACATATTTCACTTCTGCAGCCACGTGGACACTCTTGACACGACAGCACACCGGAGACTCTACTTCTCCAGAAGACGGAGAAAACTCGGCAGGTCAACGATGACCCTCGCCAGTTTATACAGAAGCTCCATAGAAATAGTCCTATCCGGATGGATCGTAGGTTGGCAAGGCAATTGCTCTGCCCAAGCCCGCAAACAACTGCAGAGTTGTGAACGCAGCCGAGCCCGTCACGAAAACCAACTTCCCCTCCACAGACTGAATCGACAGTTCCCTCTGTCTCGGGAAAGCAGCCAACATTATCAAGGACCCTCCTTCTTCCCCATTCCGTCCCATCAGGCAGAAGGTAGAACAGCCTGACAACACGTATCGATAGACTGAAGGAGGGCTTCCATCCAGCCTACATCCCGGTATGTCGGCCACGTACTGATCCCTGTGGTACTACAGCTGATGCAGCGTGAGACAGCGGGAGAAACAGAAGACAGGCATGGAAGGAAGGAGGAAGGGGAGAGAGATAAGCTTACAAAGAGACAGACAGGGTGACGGAGAAAGATGAAGAGCGAGGGAGAGAGAGCGAGGCACACAGTGATGAGAATACATCAACGCAGATGGAGCAGAGGGCAAAGTGAGAGAGCAGGCACACAAACACGCAGAAACAACGACACACACACACACACACACACGACCGCACGCGCGCACGCACGCACACACATAGAACAATGGGGAAAGAAGAATAAGAGAATTTTTAACCATGGCTGAC
Organism: Pristis pectinata; assembly: GCF_009764475.1. Lineage (NCBI taxonomy): Eukaryota > Metazoa > Chordata > Chondrichthyes > Rhinopristiformes > Pristidae > Pristis > Pristis pectinata. The sequence continues at coordinate 53,429,814 of NC_067416.1, forward strand.
ACAGTGAGGTGCTTGAGCTCTCAAGCATGAGCCAATCACATACCAGGAATAAGTCTTTGGGAACCCACACATTGATAAACGTTCCTGACTTGAATTTAAGAGAGACAGATTGAAAGAGAGAGAATAGTACAGGTCGGGGAACGGCCAGTCTTGGAATCTAAACCACATCACATTCTGATTGTCGCCTGGTCGGTTCAGTCTTGAATTAAAAGCTGATGGGTATGCGTGAACTAACTCTCTCTCTCTCTCTCTCTCTCTCTCTCACGTTCACCGTCCCCATCGCACTTTCACTCTCTCTCTCTCTCTCTCTCTCTCTCTCTCTCTCTCTCTCTCTCACACACACACACACACACACACACACACACACACACACACACACACACACACACACTCACTCAACAAGGGAGATTGAAAGAGAGAGTGGGGAAAGAGAGAAGATGTGTGTGTAGAGACATTGCGGTGCTTTAGCTCTCAAACATGAGTCAATCACATACCAGGAATATGTCCTTGGGAATAGCGACATTGTTAAACGTTCCAGACTTGAATTTAAGAGAGACAGATTGAAAGAGAGAGAAGAGAACAGGTCGGGCAATAGCCAGACCTACGATGAAATCCACATCATATTCTGATTGTTGCCTCGCCGTTTGTGTTTTGAATGAAAACCTGATAGGTATGTGTGAACACTCTATCTCTCCCTCTCACTTTCTCTGTCTCTCTGTCTCTCTCCCACTTCCTCTCTGTCAGTCTCGCGCTCTCTCACACACAAGCACAAACACTCACACACACACACACACACACACACACACACACACACACACACACACACACACACACACACACAAACACAGACACACACACACACACACACACACACGGAAAGAACGACAGACAGGGAGCGAGCGGACAGAAATTGAAAACCAAGCAAGGAGATGGATATTCTTTCTTTTCATTGCATTGAGCCGCGAAGTTCTAATTCACCAACCGGTCTTCCAGCAGAGAACCACCACAGTCCATCTTACAAAAAGTGAAGATGGCCGTTGTTGTGTTCCTCATGTCCCTCACTAATTACATTGGCCGGGCTGCCAGGGGAGTCTCTAATAATGTGGACAGTGTGGATCTCTTATTCTTAATACACTCGTAAGTTGTTCAGATATTCTAGTTTGTTCCCGGAACGAGGGTGAAACATTCAGTGACCCAGGAACCTCCCGAAGTAACGGATGAAGTGACTATAATACTGAACTGCAGCTACTCGGCCATGGGCTCGATTTTCTTTTTGCTGCAGTCAATATCGTGGGGAAAAGGCGAGATATGCGCTGAAGATCCGTGGCTCAGGAAGAGTATCTCCTTCACGAGTATACCCGGAGAGTTTCTCGGCTGCTTTTCAGAAAGGTAGCAAGATGATCCACTTAAGTATCACCGGGGCTCTTGTGTCGCATACCACAGGGTATCTTTGCGAATGGTGTCACACGGTTGCAGGGTAAAAATCACTCAGAGAGAGCTCGCCAGGAGTGCACATACCCGGGAGGAAGTGACATCAATTCAGAGTTTTACTTTCTGTACTGCACACTGACACCTTTGTGCAGCCGATCATGGTGCAACGCAGAGTTGTTGTAATCTTTTGCCTGCAGTGGAAACAATATATCAGTGTGCTCATAAATGTGTCCACTCATTACCTTGCTGCAGACCACTGCTGCATTGGTTATCTCTGTAATTTCAGAACCAAAACCGACAAACATGTTTCTATTGCTTTCCAATACATTGCACCTTCTTGCAAGTTATTTTTGCGTCAGCATCACATTTAGCAACCAGACCTTCCATGATTTCACCGGAGCCATTCACGTAAATAGTGAATAGTTCGCTTGGCAGTGACCCCTGATACATATAACTCGATGCAGAGAGAGACGTGGTGACAAACAGAGCGAAGGACTGGCTGGCATCGATGGAAGGAAAGAAGAGAGAAGAAAACAGACACAGAAACAAGAAAGATGGATATATATATACTTATGCAGAGAGAGAGAGAGAGAGAGAGAGAGCAAGAGAGAGACAGATATACACATAGAAGGAGTGATGGAGGTGTGAGAAAGCGAACGGTTTTAGAGAGGAAAGACATAGTGGGAGAGGGAAGTAGAGAGAGAAAAAGAGAGACAACGATATAAGGTAAGGAGGAGAGATAGAAACAAATTCAAGTCACGAAAGGTTATCACTGTGTGGGTTGCCAAGGACTTATTCCTTGTATGGGATTGGCTCATGTGCGAGGGCTGAAGCACAGTACTGTGTCAGTCATGGCTAAAATCCTCTCTCTCTCTCTCTCTCTCTCTCTCTCTCTCTCTCTCTCTCTCTCTCTCTCTCTCTCTCATCCTCTCTCTTTCACCCTCTCTAATTCTCCCCTGTTCTGTCTGTGTGTGTGTGTGCGTGCGTGTCAGTGTAGGTGTGTGTCGGTGTGTCTGTGACTGTGTGTTTGTGTGTCTTCTCTCGAACTTTCCCCTTTCCTCCATCTGCGCTTATGGACTCTCATCATGTGTTGGTCTCTATCTCTCTCTTTTTCTTTCTCCGTCCCCCTGCCTGTCTCCTTGTAAATTTCTTTCTCTCCCCTTCTTCCTTTCTTCCATCCCTGTCTGCTCTGCTTCTCCTGCTGTCTCTGGCTGCAGCAACTGCAGTGCCGCAGGGATCGGTACGTGGGCAACTTGCCAAAATCTATATAAATAGCTCCGATGTTCACTTAAAATGTCTGGTTTCCAGATGCCGCGACGATGCAATATTGCATGAAATGTAAATTGCAAGAGACTGCAGTGAATTTAAATCGAAGAAATACAGGTATGTTGTGGTCAGACGGAACGGTAAGTTGTGACCTGACACAAGGGTCCCATGGATGAATCTCCCTCGGTTAACTAAATGACAAAGTCAGAAAAATGTGAAAAATTCCGAACTTGTTCCGTTTGCAGGGAAATTAAAGCAAACATATTGTTCAAATTGTGAATAATTACAACCACTCTGAAATGCAGCATTTGTGGTCTCCATTTGGGTCGAATGAAAAATTTGACAAATGAAGTGTTGACTCCATGACGAGGTGGATTGGCAGATCAATAATTCTGAGTGTCGAGGGAGAACAGCAAGGTTCTGAGAACTCAGCCTTGTGCGTCACCGTGTGTGTGTGTGTGTGTGTGTGTGTGTGTGTGTGTGTGTGTGTGTGTGTGTGTGTGTGTGTGCGCGTGCGTGGGTGGGGGGAGGTATTGAAAAAGGCCCTGTCTCTTATCTTTACTGATTGTGGTCTGTTGGTCAAGAAGCCAAGGATCCAGGTGCGGAGGAAGGAGGATTCAGGCACCAGTTTGGAGATGAGTGCGTTTGGAATTATTGTGTAAAGGTGGAGCTTTAGTCAATAAATAGGAATCTGACGGGGTTGACTGTGTTATCCTGATGTGTCAGATCTCAGTGTTGGGCCATGGAGATGGGATCCGCCGTGGTCCAGTTACGGCGGCAGCGAAATGCAATGTGTTCGAGGTTGTCTGACAGGCTGGAGTTAATGTGTGACATGACCAGCCTCTCGAAGCATTTCATGATTCAAAATGTCAGAGTGTCCGCGCCTTGGTAGTCTTAACGCAGGTGAAAATCTCAGACTGGTGTAGGGAGATGTTCAGGACTTCTGCGAATACTCCCATCAGCTGGCCTACGCAGGTTCTGAGAACAGGGCCAGCGACCATCCGGGCCGATCACATTCCCGAGGTTCGATGTATCTGACCTGAAATGGAAATAGACAATTGACGCGAATGGAGCACGGCTGAGAGCGGATACTATCCTTCATATATCCTAGAAAAATAAAACCACAGGAGAACAGAGGTTATGAATCAAAAGACTGACATTGTAAACTGAGAGACTGAAAAACCCACAGCGGAAGATGCACAGACCGAGGCCAATGGAAACTGAAAGAATTTTGGTCGAGTTCTCAGGGTGGCGGTAAAACCACTAACAGCACGCAGGGAGCTGATGTACCCAGCTGCAGCGGGCAAAGTCGAAATCGACACAGAAGCTGGAGTTTTTGTATGATGGTTTAACTGGTTTACATCACTGTGCGGCTGAAGGCGCAGTAATAAACTGCACAGTCGCTCAGCTGCAGCGATGCGATGGTCAAACTGGTGAATTTTCTATCCTTGTTGAGGTGGCCAGTGAAGCGAGTTTGGGCAAAATCTGCTTTATCTTCACGTCCATCTGACAGTTTGCTCAGTATGAACTCAGGTAGTGAGTGCGACAGTTGCCGGTACCAATATAAATAGTAGTAGCTCTCTGTAGTATCATAGGTGCAGCTGAAAGTCACCTCCTCTCCTTCTGTCTTCACTTCTGAGGACACCGTCTGAGTGACAGAATCTCCATGAGCCGGGTCTGAAAAACATATTCAAATAGTAAAAGATTATTCAGACGACTTTCACAATTCAGGTCGAAACCTCGCTGAATCATGAAAGTAGATGAATTGTCTGTTGCGTACTTACCTATCAGGCAAGCTCCACAAACAATCCAGAGGACGAGTTTTCGCATTTCGGCTGTAAAGGATGGGTTTGCTTATAACCCTCACACCCAACTGCCGTCGGCCCTCAGCATGTTCCCTCTTCTACCGTTTGTGCCGGTGGTGGCGTGGAGGAGGTGGGCGTGGAATTAATCTCAGACCAATGGGAGCACATCCTCTTCTCAGCAGCTCCGCCCTCTATCCACGCCCGCCCGCCTTCTTCCCCAGATGGGACGCAGTCGATGTATTTTTCTGAGAACGGTTCAGTTGCAGAGACCGGTTGGGAAAAGAACCGACCTTGGTCAATATACCGGGAACAGCTCGGTTTTGTTAACTGAGGCTGACGACGTTGCAATTTCAACGATTGTCTATTTGGCCTTCAGCGAGAAGACAGACTGCTTGGTGAAATTTGATAACTGGTTCAATCTGTCACTGAGGAAGTATGTCTCCCCGAAATCCCGTCGAACTGTTGCGAAGGATGACAGCCCAAATTGTTTTGTTGGTCGTTCCTCATTCAAAACGCGCTGCCCGGAGGCGTGGGCTAATTCGGCACATAACCAGTGACAGAGAATGGTCGATTGACGTTTGTGTGTGTGTGTGTGTGTGTGTGTGTGTGTGTGTGTGTGTGTGTGTGTGTATGTCTGTGTGTCTGTGTGTGTGTGTGCGCGCGCGCGCGCGCGCGTGTGTGTGTGTGTGTGTTTATTTGTGTCCGCATACGTGTGGGAGTGTGTGTATATGAGTGTGTATGTGAAAGTCAGAGGGAGAGTAAGACAGAGGGAGAGACAGAGAGAGAATGTTTGAAATCACTCTCTCTCTTTGTACCTCACACACAGAGAAAGAACGAGATGAGAGGGAGCATGTTTACAGAAATTGAAAAGCAAGCAACGAGATTAATATTCTTTCTTTTTGTTGCGCTGATCTGCTCAGTCCTAATTTGCCAACCAGTCTTCCAGCAGAGAACCACAACAGCACATCTTCTAATAACTGTAGGTGGCCGTTGTTGTGTTCCTCATATTCCTCACTAATTATATTGGCCGTGCTGCTCGGGGCGTTCTGATGAACTGGGTCTCTTATGCCAAAAGCACTTGCAGGCTGTTCATATATTCTCGCTTATTGTTGGAACGGGGGGAAAATGTTCAGTTGTCCAGGTTCCTGCCGAACTAACACTGAAGAGGGACTGACCAGACTACTGAAATGCATTTACTCGGCGACAGGCGCGATTTTATTTTTTCTGCAGTCAATATAGTGGAGAAAAGCTGAGATACGTGGCTCAGGAACATTACCTCCGTCACGGGAATACCTGAAGAGTTTCTCGGCTTCTTTGCAGCAAGCTCGCAAGAAGGTCAACTAAATTATCACCGTGGATCTCGTGTCGGATTCCGCAGAGAGAGACCGAGAGAGAAAGAGAGAGAGAGAGCGCGAGAGAGAGAGATGGAGAGTGCGGCGTATATAGAAAGAGAGACAAGGGGGTGAGTGAGGGAAGAAAGAGAGGGAGAGATGGAGAGATGGAGAGATAAGACAGATAACGAACAGTATTCAGAGAGAGGCTGCAAAGAACCACACAATGTGGTTGGTGTCCAGGAGGTTCAGCTCGGAATTAGCCGCCAATTCTCAGCTTGCGAAACACCACCAGTCTGACGAAGTAAAAGGTGCCGCGGATTTGCATTTTCTCTTCAATATCCGTCAGCTCCGGTGAATATCTGGAAACGTTTTGTATTTTAACATGAAGACAGATGGCATGTGCTCCCTGTGTTCCCTTCTGATTATATTAGCCATGCTGCCTGGTGATTCTCTGCTTATTCTGCCACTCTGTGGTCTGTGTGTATAATGCACTCCTGGGTGTTCACATATTCTGTGGTTTGTTTCAGCAACGAACGGGAAAGATTCGGTCAGCGAGGATCCGGTTGAATTAACGGTTATGGAAGGACATAACATAATATTGAATTGTACTTAGCCGAAAGAGAATGGAAAGCTTTTGTGGTACATTCAGCATTGTGGGAAATCTCCAAAATATTTGGTGAAGGTATTCAGCTGGAAAATAGAATGGTTTCCAGAGTGTCCAGGCAGAATTTTCGCAGAGATTCAGTAGGATCACAACAGTGTTTATTTAAATACCTACAGGAACACGCTGTCGGAATCCGCCGCGTATCTCAGTGCCATGGAACCCAAACTGTTGCAGGAGATGACGGATCCGGAGATATCCTGTCCTGGGTGTTGCAAAGGTCGGTCAGTAGAGGGCGTCCTTAGCCAAATATGCGTGTTTTCTCTCACTCTCGCTCTCTCTCTCTCTCTCACACACACACACACTAACACACACACACACACACACACACACACACACACACACACACACACACACACACACACACACACACACACACAGAGAAAAGAAGGAACAAGTGAGGATAGAGATGGAAAAGCAGAAAGAAATATGACCTGCCCTTCCTGATTCCCACCCGAATCTGTTTAGATATTTTAGCCAATCAATCATTTAGCAAAGAACCACACAAGCGCATATCCCACAGAATGAAGGGTGCCGTTGATATGATTTACATGACAATATCAGTGTTAAACTCTTGAAAATTATATATATTCGTTCAAATTACCTTCAGGTCGATGGCCATTTGATCTTTGTGCCGTGTTGCCCAGCGAGATTCTGATAAAATCGCCTGTGTGATTTTCTGATGCTCAATGCATGCAAACACTGTTAATATATTCTGTTCTTTGTTGCGGAAACAAATGGGAACGATTCAGTGACCCAGGAACATCCCGAGCTAACGGTGAGGAAGGATAGACTGCAATACTAAATTGCAGTTACTCAGCGATCGCTGGATATTTGTTTGGTTTAGTCGCGAACGTGGGAAAAAGCCGAGATATGCACTGCAGATGGTTCACATTCCGGAACAGTACCTGAGTCTCCAGAATTCTCGAAGAAGGTCTCGGCTGCTTTCAGAAAGACAACAAATGGTTTATTTAAGTACCACCACGGCTGTAGTTTCGGGCTCCGCAGTGCAGCTCTGTGCCATGTGGTTACACTGTGGCAGGGAGGAGTCACTCCGAGGGATACAGGCTGCGCTTGCCAGAGGGATCTCTCATTCCGGAGAACCAGACAACACGGAAGCATGTGTTCAGAAACATTACTTTCACCTGAAGAGATCGTCATGATGATCAAGTTAAAACTTACCTTGTTTGTAAATTTGGAAATAAAATGAAGACGGAGAGGGAATGTGTGAGTTGAATCGCTTGGCGTTGATAAAGACTCAGTGGGAGAAGGAAGGTGGCGTGAGATTTTCTGATGGATAGATTGAGGGTGATAAAGAGAGGAGAGGTGGAGCGGGGAGAGAGAGAGATGGGGTGAGAGAATAAGAGAGAGTTGAAATATGGTAATGGATGCGGACATGAGAGAGCAGAGAAAGGAGGGGCAAGGGGAAGAAATAAAGACACAATGAGGAAAGAGATAGAGAGTGACAGGTAGATAGACAGATTGATAGATCGATCGATGGATAGATAGAGATTGACATGATGGGTTGATAGAAGGAAAGAATGAAAGAAAGGAATGAAGATTGATAGATAGATAGATAGATAGATAGATAGATAGATAGATAGATAGATAGATAGATAGATAGATAGATAGATAGATAGATAGATAGATAGATAGATAGATAGATAGATAGATAGATAGATAAAGAGAGAGTGAGAGCGAGACAATATGAGCCATAGCTGACATTGACCGAAGCTAAGATAGGCCATGCATTCAAGTTTGAGACAGGAAAGAAATAGTGGGAGAGGGAGGGAGAGAGAGAAATGGCGTTAACGAAATAAAAGAAGAAGAGGGAGAAACAAATTCGTCAGGAAAGCTTGAAACTGTGTGGGTTCCCAAGGACTTATTCCTTGTATGGGATTGGCTCATGTGCGGGGGCTCAGGCAGAGCACTGTGTCAGCCATGGCTAAAAATTCTCTTACTCTCTCTTTCTTCTCATCCTCTCTCTTTCCCCTTCTCTCTGATTCTCCCCTGTTGTGTGTGTGTGTGTGTGTGTGTGTGTGTGTGTCGGTGTGTCTGTGACTGTGTGTGTTTGTGTGTCTTCTCTCTCACTTTCCCCTCTCCTCCAGCTGCTTTCATGTATTCTCATCACTGTGTGGGTCTCTCTCTCTCTCTTTCTTTTTCTTTCTCCGTCCCCCTGCCTGTCTCCTTGTAAGTTTCATTCTCTCCCCTTCGCCCTTTCATCCATCCCTGTCTGCTCTGCTTCTCCCGCTGTCTCTGGCTGCAGCTACTGCAGTGCCGCAGGGATCGGTACGTGGGAAACGTGCAAAAATCTATAAAAATAGCTCCGATGTTCACTTGAAATGTCTGGTTTCCAGATGCCCGTCGATGCAATATTGGATGGAAAGTAAATTGCAAGAGACTTCAGTGAATTTAAATCGAATGAATACAGGTATGTTGTGGTCAGATGGAACGCTAACGTCGCCGGACACAAGGGTCCCACGGTTGAATGTTCCTCGGTTCCAGAAATGACAAAGGGAGAAAATGTGAAAAATACCGAACTTGTTCTATTTGCAGAGAAATTAAAGCAAAAAATTGTTCAAATGGTGAAAGATGAAAACCACTCTGAAATGCAGCATTTGTGGTCTCCATTTGGGTCAAATGACAAACTTGACAAATGAAGTGCTGACTTCATGACGAGGTGGATTGGGAGATCAATAATTCATCTTTGGGCGTACAAGATGTCCGATCAAGAGTCTTAAAACAGCGGGAAGGAAGCTGTCCTTGAGTCTAGCGGTGCGTGCCTTAGGGTTAAAGTTAAAGGGTTAAGTAAAAGCAGATATTGACCACAGAGTCCTGAGTGTCGAGGGAGAACAGCAAGGTTCTGAGAACGCAGCCTTGTGGGTCACCGTGCTTGTGTGTCTGCGTGTGTGGGGGTGGTGGTGGGAGGGGGATGTTGAGGAAGCTTGTCGCTTATTCATACTGATTGCTCTCTGTTCGAAAAGAAGCCAAGGATCCAGTTGCGGAGGTACGAGGTTTCAGACACCAATGTCGAGGAGTTGGAGATGAGTGCGTTTGGAACTATTGTGTAAAGGAGGAGCTTTAGTCGATATATAGGAGTCTGACGGGGTTGACTGTGTTATCCTGATGTGTCAGATCTTAGTGTAGGGCCATAGAGATGGAATCCGCCGTGGTCCAGTTTCGCCGGCAGCGAAATGCAGTGGGTTCGAGGTTGTCTGACAGGCTGGAGTTGATTTGTGACATGACAAGACTCTCGAAGCATTTCATTATTCAAAATATCAGAGTGACCTCGCCTTGGTCATCTTAACGCAGGTAGAAATCTCAGACTAGAGTAAGGAGATGTTCAGGACTTCTGCGAATACTCCCATCATCTGGCCTACGCAGGTTCTGAGAACAGGGCCAGCGACCATCCGGACCGATCACATTTTCGATGTTCGATGTATCTGACCTACAATGGAAACAAACCAGTGACGCGAATGGAGCACGGCTGAGAGCTGATACTATCCTTCATATATCCCAGAAAAATAAAACCAGGGGAGAACAGAGATTATGAATCAAAAGACTGACATTGCAAACTGAGAGATTGAAAAAGCCACAGCGGAAGCTGTACAGACCGAGCCAAGGGAAACTGAAAGAATTTAGGACGAGTTCTTCGGGTGACGGGAAAACCACAAACAGCACGCAGGGTGCTGATGTAGCCATCTGCAGTGGGCAAAGTCGACATCTAAACAGAAGCTGGAGTTTTTGTACGAGCGTTTAACTGGTTTCCATCACTGTGCGGCGGAAGGCGCAGTAATAAACTGCAGAGTCGCTCAGCTGCAGCGATGAGATGTTCAAACTGGTGAATTTTCTTTCCTTGTTGAAATGGCCAGTGAAGCGACTTTGGGCAAAATCTGCTTTATCTTCACGTCCACCTGAAAAGTGGCTCAGTATGAACTCAGGTATTGAGTACGACAGTTGCCGGTACCAATGTAAAAAGTAGTCGCTTTCTGTCGTATCATAGCTGCAGATGAAAGTCACCTCCTCTCCTTCTGTCTTCACTTCTGAGGACACCGTCTGAGTGACAGAATCTCCACGACCCAGGTCTGAAAAATATATTCAAATAGTAAAAAATTAGACAGACGACTTTCACAATTCAGGTCTAAATCTCGCTGAATCATTAAAAGTAGTTGAATTGTCTGTTGCGGAATTACCTATCAGAAAGGCTCCCCAAACAATCCAGAGGACGAGTATTCGCATTTCGGCTGTAAAGGATGGGTTTGCTTATAACCCTCACACCCAACTGCCGTCGCCCTTCAGCATGTTCCTGCTTCCACCGTTTGTGCGGGTGGTGGCGTGGAGGTGGTGGGCGTGGAGTGAATGTCAGACCAATGGGAGCACATCCTCTTCTCAGCAGCTCCGCCCTCTATCCACGCCCGCCCGCCTTCTTCCCCAGATGTAACGCAGTCGATGTACGTTTCTGAGAACGGTTCAGCTGAGACCGGTTGGGGAAAGAACCGACCTTGGTCAATATAACGGGAAGAGCTCGGTATTGTTAAATGCGGCTGACGACACTGGCAATTTCAACGATTGTCAATTTGGCCTTCAGCCAGATGATAGACTGCCTGGTGAAATTTGATAACTGGTTCAATCTGTCTCGGAGGAAGTATGTCTCCCCGAAATCCCGTCGAACTGTTCGAAGGGTCAGATCCAAAATTGTTTTGTTGGTCGTTCCTCATTCAAAACGCACTGCCCGGAGGCTTGGGCTAATTCGGCACATCACCTGTGAGAGAGAATGGGAGAGACAGAGAAAGGGTCGATTAATGTGTGTGTGTGTGTGTGTGTGTGTGTGTGTGTGTGTGTGTGTGTGTGTGTGTGTGTGTGTTTATTTGTGTGTGCGTAGGTGTGGGAGTGTGTGTATGTGAGTGTGTCTCTGAACGTCAGAGGGAGAGTAAGACAGAGAGAGAGAGACAGAGAGAGAATGTGTGAACTTTCTCTCACTCTCTGTACCTCACACACACACACACACACACACACACACACACACACACACACACACACACAGAAAGAACGAGAGAGAGGGAGCGTGTTTACAGAAATTGAAAAGCGAGCAACAAGGTTAATAATCTTTCTTTTTGTTGCGCTTGATCTGCTCAGTTATGATTTGCCAACCAGTCTTCCAGCAGAGAACCATCACAGCCCTTCTTCCAAAAACTGTAGGTGGCCGTTGTTGTGTTCCTTATGTCCCTCACTAATTATATTGGCCGTGCTGTTCCGGGCGTCTCTGATGAAGTGGGTCTCTTATGCCAAAAGCACTTGTAAGCAGTTCATATATTCTCGCTGATTGCTGGAACGAGGGGAAAATATTCAGTTATCCAGGATCCTGCCGAACTCACACTGACGAGAGACTGACCAGACTCTTGAATTGCATTTACGCGTCGACAGGTGCGATTTTAGTTCTTTTGCAGTCAATATAGTAGGGAAAACTGAGATACGTGGCTCAGGAACACTACCTCCGTCAGGAGAATACGTGAAGATTTTCTCGGCTTCTTTGAAGCAAGGTCGCAAGAAGGTCACTAAATCATCACTGAGGATCTCGTGTCGGATTCCGCAGAGAGAAAGAGAGAGAGAGAGAGAGAGAGAGAGAGAGAGAGAGAGAGAGAGAGAGAGAGAGAGAGAGAGAGAGAGAGAGAGAGAGAGAGAGAGAGAGAGAGAGAGAGAGAGAGAGAGAGAGAGATGGAGAGTGCGGGGTATATAGAAAGAGAGACAAGGGGGTGAGTGAGGGAAGAAAGAGTGGGAGATAGAGAGAGAGAGAGAAGACAGATAACGAACAGTAGTGAGAGAGAGAGGCTGTGAAGCACCACACAATGTGGTTTGTGTCCAGGAGCTTCAGCTCGGAATTAGCCGCCCATTCTCTGCTTGCGAAACGGCACCAGTCTGACGATCTGTGTTTTCTCTTCAATATCCGTCATCTACGTTGAATATCTGGAAAGGTTTTGCATTTGAACATGAAGACAGATGGCATGTGTTCCCGTGTCACTTACTGATTATATTAGCCGTGCTGCCATGTGAGTCCCTGCTTATTCGGCCACTCTGTGGTTTGTGTGTATTATGCACTTCTGTGTGTTCACATGTTCTGTGGTTTGTTTCGGAAACGAACGGGAAAGTTTCGGTCAGCCAGGATCCGGTTGAATTAATGGTTATGGAAGGACAGACATAATGCTGAATTGTACTTACCCGAAGGAGAGTGCAAAGGTTTTGTGGTACATTAAGCATTGCCGGGAATCTCGAAAATATTTGGTGAAAATATGCAGTGGGAAAATGATGGAATGGTTTCCAGAGAGTCCAAGCAGTTTTTCCGTGGAGATGCAGAAGGATCACAACAGTGTTTATTTAAATACCTCTAGGTACCTTCTGTCGGAATCCTCCGCGTATCTCTGTGCCATGGAGCCCAAACTGTTGCAGGAGATGTCGGATCCGGAGAAATCCTGCCCTGGGTGTTGCAAAGGTCCGTCAGTAGAGGGCGTCCTTAGCCAAATCTGCGTGTTCTCATTCTCTCTCTCTCTCTCTCTCTCTGTCTCTCTGTCTCTCTGTCTCTCTGTCTCTCTGTCTCTCTGTCTCTCTCTCTCTCACACACACACACACAAACGCATACGTACAAACAGACGCATACTCACACACACTCAGAAAAGGAGAGAAGGAACGAGTGAGGATAGAGATCGAAAATGAGGCCGAAAGATGAACTGCCCTCTCTGATTACCGCCCGAATCTGTTTAGATATGTTTAGTCCGTCAATGCTCCAGCAAAGAACCACACAAACGCATCTCCCAGAAAGTTAGGGGTGTCGTTGATATGATTTACACGACAATATCAGTGTTAGCCTCTTGAAAATAATATATATTCGTTCAAATTACCTTCATGTCGGTGGCCATTTGATTTTCCGATGCTCAATGCATCCAAACACTGTTAATATATTCTATGTTTCTTTGCAGAAACAAATGGGAAAGATTCAGTTACCAGGAACATCCCGAGCTCACGGCGAGGAAGGATAGACCACAATACTAAATTGCAGTTACTCAGCGATGGCTGGATATTTGTTTGGTCCAGTCGCTAACGTTGGGATAAGCCGAGATGTGCACTGCAGATGGTTCAGATTCAGTAACAGTACCTCAGTCTCCAGAATTCTAGGAGAAGTTCTCGGCTGCTGTCAGAAAGACAGCAAAATAGTTTATTTAATTACCACCACTGCTGTTGTTTCGGGCTCCGCAGTGTATCTCTGTGCCATGTGGTTACACTGTGGCAGGGAGGAGTCACTCCGAGTGATACAGGCTGCGCTTGCCAGAGCGATCTCTCACTCCGGAGAACCGGACAACCATTCCAACGGAGGCACGTTTTCAGAAACATTACTTTCACCTGAATAGATCGACATGATGATCAAGTTAAAACTTACCTTGTTTGTAAATTTGGAAATAAAACGAAGACGGAGAGGGAATGTGTGAGTTGAATCGCTTGGCGTTGATAAAGACTCAGTTGGGAGAAGGAAGGTGGCGTCAGATTTTCTGATGGCTAGATTGAGGGTGATAAAGAGAGGGGCGGTGGAGGGAGGAGAGAGTGATATGGGTTGAGAGAAGAAAGGAGAGATAATGGACGCGGGCGTGAGAGAGCAGAGAAAGGAGGGGCGAGGGGAAGAAATAAAGACAAGGAAGAGAGAGAAATTGAGAGTGATAGATAGACAGATAGATCGATCGATAGAGATACGGACAGAGATAGATTAATCAATAGATAGATAGAGATTGACATGATAGCTTGATAGTAAGAAAGAAATGAAGGAAGGAAGATTGATAGATAGATAGATAGATAGATAGATAGATAGATAGATAGATAGATAGATAGATAGATAGATAGATAGATAGATAGATAGATAGATAGATAGATAGATAGATAGATAGATAGATAGATAGATAGATAGATAGATAGATAGATAGATATAGAGAGAGTGAGAGCGAAAGAATATGAGCCATAGCTTACACTGACCGAATTTCCCATAGGCCAAGCATTCAAATGTCGGCCAATACTCTACCGACATGACGTCCCTCGGACCTCCCACACAACGATGAGCGCTCGTCATCTGAATTCAATCTCTCATATTCGTCATCCGTCATGTATTGGACAATTTTGATTGCCATACACAAAGTCTCTATGGATCCCACGTGCCTTAATCTTCTGGATCAAAATGAACACGAGAAACCCATCGGGTGCTTTTATCAGGTTCATGTAGACAAAGGCCACTGACCAACCCTCAACATTCATCTTCGTCCTCAGTAACTAAATGAATAATGATGGAAGATCCCTCCCGCACGAAGCCGAGATGAGAGTAGATCTCATCCCAAAGTATCTTCTGCAATAATATCCCGATCACTGATCTGAGGCTCATCGGTCTATATTTTCCTGTATTTTATTCTTCTTGATTATCCACCTTAGACTGAGGAACAACACGGTTTATTTTTCAGTCGTGTGGATTGTCAGCCTGTAAGTACATAGGATACAAAGATTTCCGTTTAGGTCTCAGAAGTCTCCGATCTTGCCTCTTTCAACAATCTGGGAAAGGCTTCATCTGTCCATGGGGATTTATCCACCTAAAATTCCCCAAGAGACCCAACGTCTCCTTTTTCTTGATAAGGACCTGCCTTAAAAATTGACACACCATACACTGATCTCACTCTCCTCCATGCTTGTCGCCATGGTAAATTCAAGTCCAGTTCCCCTCAGAATAATAAAACACTCTATTCCTCTGTTTGTTTTCACTAATTCCCACATACATACAGCCATTAAAGTTAAAAATCAGAGACACCTACCGGTGACTCACCCGCCCTCAGTTTGGAAAATCAGAGCATCAGGCTGTGCTCAGCTGCGTCCTGAGACCCTTAATCAACACTCTAATATATTCACGACGATGTGGCCATATTTGTCTGTAACAGTAGTAAGTTTACGGAAAACTCCACGGTGAAATTGGTAAATTGGTTTGTTATTGTCACATGTACTGAGGTGCAGTGAACCCATGTCTTTTATACCATACATACATATCAATTCGTAGCAACAGTGCGTTGGGGTAGTGCAAGGTAAATCAATAACAGAATATCGAATAAAATGTTACAGTTAAAGGCAATGTGCTGTGTATGTGGAAAATGAGCTGAAAGGTCATAACGAGGAATCTAATGTCAAGAATCCACCTTATCATACCAGTGGACGGTTCAATTGTCTTGGACCAGCGGGATAGAAGCTGTTGCTGAGCCTGGTGGTACGTGCTTTCAGACTTTTGTATATTCTGCCTGATGCGAGGAGAATGAGAGAGAATGTCCAAGGGGTGGGATATTTGATAATGCTGGCTGATTTACGGAGGCCGCGAGAAGTGTAGAGAGCGTCCATTGAGGGGAGGCTGGTTTCCGTAATGGTATGAGGTGTACCCACAGGTTTCCTACGGTCTCGGGCAGAGTAGTTGCCGTAGCAAGCTGTGATGCATCTAGATAGGATGCTCTCTGTGGTGCATCGATAAAAAATAATGATGGTCAAAGGGGACGTGTCCAATTTATTTAGCCGCCTGAGGAAGTAGAGGCGCTGGTGAGTTTTCTTAGCCATGGCATCCATGTGGCTGAGCCAGGTCAGTCGACTGGTAATGATCACTAACCCTAACCTCTCTACTTCCCCAGAGGGCGAGGAAATTCAGCATGTCCCCGAAAACACTTACCAATTCTTACAGATGCGCAACAGAAAGCCTCCGATCCAGAGGCATCACAACTTGGTTTGGCAACTGCTCTGCCGAACACCGCAAGAAATTGCCGAGAAGTATCTTTGGAATGATCCGACTGGATGGAATGCAAACATTAATTGAACACTTTAAAACAGGGATTAGTTGCCATTTTCGGATCAGAGCTTCGAACCAACGCGGCCCAGATATCCAAGTACAAATAATTGGGATGGGATGCCTGTTGTAAAATACCCAATTTTGCCGATGGCACAAAGCTATGTAAGTATGTCAGTAGTGAGGAAGGAGATCAGGCTGCAATAATGGAAATCTTCGCTATCCAGGAAGCTATTCCTATTCTACACTGTCGAAAAGAACAGAACTATCCAGATGAGTCACGTTTTTGGGCGTCTTTCTCCCTTTACACCATCGTGTGGATCTGTACGTGTACATCTAGCAGTCAAAAGGCATTTCTCTCTCCAACTATATTTCTCTCTCTATGTCTGTCTCTACCTCTCTCTCTGTCTCAGTAACACACGTTCCTTCCCTCTGTCACAATCTCTTCTTCGTCGTCAGTCTCTTTCCTTTCACTTACATTCTCTGTTTTCGAACCTCCTCTCAGTCCTGGACCAATCAGGCTGCGGTGGGCACTTGTATTTATTGTCCAAATGCATGAAGCCGTGACATGGAGCTGCAAGACGAACGCTGCTTCTCCTTCCAAAGATTCAGTCCACCCAACGAAGTATTTCCAGAAGTGCTGTTGTTTATGTTATTCTAAATTTCCGACATTTGCAGCGGTGTACGTTCTAATAATTAACATTCTCTCTCTGTCTGTCTCTCTCTCTGTCTTTCTCTCCCTCTCTCCATCTTTCCCTTTCTCTTTCACGGACACACACAGCCACAGACAGACAGACAGACAGACAGACAGACAGACAGACACACACACACACACACACACACACACACACACACACACACACACACACACACACACACACACACACACACACACACACAACGCACCAATCTACCCTCGTCTATCTACTCATTCTCTGTCACGCTTTATGTGCTCAATCAGCCCACGTCTCTCTCCAGCGGGAAGAACGAGCAATAGAACAATTTTGGATCTGATCCTTCGACCACGGTTCGACGGGGATGGCGTGGAGATTTACCTCCTCAGAGAGAGATTGAATCAGTAATCATATTTCACCAGGCAGTCTGTGTGCACGCTGAAGGCTAAATTCTCCATCACTGATACTGCGATGTTGGCAGCCTTAGTTAAGAGTGCCGAGCTGTCCTCGGTATATTGACCAATGTTGATTCTTTCCCCAACCGGTCTCTGCAGTTTGAACTGTTCTCATAAAAGTATATCGCCTGTGTGCCATCATGGGAAGTAGGCCTGTTGGCGGTGTGTGGAGGGCGGAGCTGGTGGGAAGATGAGATGCTTCTATTGGTCTGACATTCACTCCCCGCCAACCACCTGCCCTCCACCACCCTCACAAAAGGGAGAAGCAGGAATGTCTTGAAGAGGGACGGCAGCTGGGTGTGAGGGTTACAGTCAAACCCATCCTGTACAGCCGAAATGCGCATACTTGCCCTTTGGGTTGTTTGTGGAACTTGTCTGACAGGTAAATGTACAACAGACGATTCATCTACTTTCTTGACTCATCAGGTTTCGACCTGAACTGTGAAAGCCGTCGGTCTAATCTCTTACTATTTGAAAATATTTTTCAGTCCCAAGTCATGGAGATTCTCTCACACAGACGGAGTCCTCAGAAGTGAAGACAGAAGGAGAGGAGGTGACTTTCAGCTGCAGCTATGATACTACAGAGAGCGACTACGACTTATATTGGTACCGGCAACGGTCAGACTCAAGACTTGAATTCATACTGCGCAAAGGTTCAAGTGGATCTGAAGATAATGCAGATTTTGCCCAAACTCGCTTCACCGGCCATCTACAGAAGGAAAGGAAATTCACCAGTTTGACCATCTCATGGCTGCAGCTGAGCGACTCTGCAGTTTATTACTGCGCCTTCCGCCGCACAGTGATGTAAACCAGTTAAACCCTCGTACAAAAACTCCAGCTCTGTGTAGATGTCGACTTTGCCCGAAGCTGCTGGATACACCTGCACCGTGCGTATTGTTTGTGGTTTCCCTCCGCCCTGAGAAGTCGTCCCTAATTTGGTCAGTTTCCCTCGCCCTCGGTCTGTGCAGCTTGCGCTGTGGCTTTTCTGTCACTCACTTTCCAATATCTGTCTTTTGATTCTTATTCTCTGCTCTCCCATGGTTTTATACTTGCTGGGATATCGGAATGTTTGCATCAATTTGCCGCCGTGTTCCATTCGCGGTAACTGGTCTGTTTGCAATTCAAGTCACAGACATCGAACTTCGCGAAGGTGACGGGCGCCGAAGGAGTCCTCGTCCTTGTTCTCAGATACTCCGTGGACAAGCTGGTGGGAGTTTTCGCAGAAGTCCTTAACATCTCCCTACTCCAATATTCGTTCCTTCCTGCGTTAAGACGACTGGGGCGCTCTCACTATGACACCCAGAATCATGAAGTGCTTCGACAGTCTGGTCATGTCACACATTAACTCCAGCCTCCCCGATAACTTCGACCCACTGCATTTTGCGAACGCCGAAACTGGTCCACGGCCGCTGCCATCTCCCTGGCTCTTCGCTAATATCTGGCACATCTGGATGACAAAGTCACCTCCGTCAGACTCCTATTTATTGACTAAATCCTCGCCTTATCACCATAATTCCAAACGTACTCATCTGTAAACTCCTGGACACTGGTGTCTGCTGCCTCCTTCCTCCACAAGTGGATCCTTGCCTTTTTCACCACAGACCGCAATCAGTGTGGATAAGCGACAGCACCTCCTCAATAACGCTCAACACACACGGTACCACACATGGTTGCGTTCTCAGAACGTTGCTGATTTCCCTCAACACTCTGGACTCTGTGGTCAAAATCTGCTGTAACTTCATTTACACGTTCACGGATGACACCACTGTCGTCGGCCGGACAGCAAACAATGACGAGACGGTGCCCGTGAAGGAGATGGAGAGTCTCGTGGCATCGTGTCAAGGCAACAACGTCTGCCTCACTGGCAGAAAAAAGAAGCTTATCGACATCACGCCCGTCTGAATCAGTGCTGCTGTGGTGCAGATTGTTCAGAGCTTCAGATTCCTAGGTGGAAGTACCGCCAACAATTTTTTCCCGCTGCAGCCACGTGAACGCTTTGGGCAAGGTAACATACCAACGCCTCTAATTCCCCAGAAGACTAAGGAAAGAACATACAATATAGAACATCCAAGACTACAGCACAGTAAAGGCCCTTCGGCTCCCAATATTGTGCCGACATTTTATCCTGCTCTATCTAACCTTTCCCTCTCACATCGACCCCATCTCTCTATCATTAATGTGTCGATCTAAGAATCTCTGAATAGTCCCTAATATGTATGCCCCCAGCACCTTTGCAGTAATGGCGTTCAAGGCACCCACCAATCTCTGTGTAAGAAAAAGTACCCCTTAAATCCTCCTGATACCTTTCTCCAATCACCTTAACATGATGTCCTGTCGTGTTAGTCATTACTACACTGGGAAAAGGTCTCTGACTGTCATTCGGCATTCACCGATGATCCTCACCAGTTTATACAGATGCACAAGAGGAAGTATCCCATCCAGATGCATGATCGTTGGCATGGCAACTGCTCTGCCCAAGCCCGAAAAAAAAGCACAGTTGTGAACGCCGCCCAGTCCGTCACGAAAACCAATCTCCTGTCCATTGACCCCGTCTACATTTCCCGCTGCCTCGGGAAGCAGCCAACATTTTCAAAGACCCATCTTCTTCCCCATTCCATCCCGTAGGGGCAGAAGGTAGAGAAGCTTGATAACACGTACCGCTGGACTCAAGGACAGCTTCCATCCCGCTCTTTTAAGACGCTTGAACGGACATCTTATGCGCTCTAAAATGAACTATTTACCTCCCAAACCACCCCGTCATGGAGTCAGCACTTTGGGGATTTTTCACATTTTTCTCCAACTGTCTTTTCGTCAACAGAGAAACATCCCACCATGTGTTCCTTGTATCCGGTCGCAACTAGCCGTTCCATCTGACGCCTGCATGGCTGTATTCATTCGGTTTAAGTTCATTGCAGTATCATTGCAATTTACTTTCCATTCAATATTGCTTCTTCGTGGCATCTGGAAACCAGACCGTTCAAGTGAACATCGGAGCTATTTATTTAAGTTGTGGCAAGTTGGCCACGTATCTCTCCCTGTGGCACTGCAGTTGTTGAAGCTAGATACAGCGGGAGAAGCAGAGACGCCAGTATTGGAAGGAAGGAAGAAGGGGAGAGGAAGAAGCTGAAATAGCGACAGGTAGGGGGAAGAAGAAATAGAAAGAATAGTGAGGGTGACGCATACAGTGATGAGAATACATACACACAGATGCAGGAGAGGACAAAGTGAAAGAGAAGACGCAAAACACACGCAGACACAGGCAGACAGACACATCGACACACTCATACACTGACACACACACACACACACACACACACAGAGCGAGACACACACACACACACACACACACACATACACACACACACACACACACACACACACACAGAACAAGGGACAATGAGAGAGAGAGAGAGGAGTAAAGAGAGAGGATGAGAGTAAGCAAGTGAGAATGTTATGTTTGAAAGCTCAAGCACCGCACTGTGTCAGCCATGGCTAAAAATTTTCTTGCTCTCTCTCTCTCATACTCTCTCTTTCCCCTCTCTCTCTCTCTCGTATTCTCCCTTGTTTTCCGTGTGTGTGTGTGTGTGTGTGTGTGTGTGGGGGGGGGGGTGTATTTGTGTGTCTTCTCTCTCACTTTGCCCTCTCTTCCATCGGGAGATCAATAGTTCTTCATTAAGCCTAGATGAAGCAGAGGCGCTGGTGTGCTATCTTGTCGAAAGCGTCCAGGTGTCTCGAGCAGGAAAATTTTTTTTACCGATACATACATCTAGGAATTTGAATCTCTGAACAGTCTGCAGCACAGCAGCACTGACACAGACAGGCGTGAAGACGATAAGCTTCTTTTTCCTGACACTGAGGCAGAGGTTGTTGTCTTGACACGATATCACATTTTTCTCCACGTCCTTCATGGACTTCGTCTGGTTATTGTTTGAGATCCGGCCCACTACTGCGGTATCATCCGCGAACTTGCAAATGGAGATAATGCAGATTTCGACCACAAAGTCCTGAGTGTTGAAGGAGAACAGCAACGTTCTGAGAACGCAGTTTTGTGGGTTACCGTGTGTGTTGAGCATTATTGAGGAGGCGCTGTCGCTGATCCTTCCTGATTGTGGTCTGTTGGTCAAGACGTCAAGGATCGATTTGCGGAGCAAGGAAATTGCAGACGCCAATGTCGAGGAGCTTGGAGATGAGTGGATTTGGAATCATGATGTTAAAGGCAGATATTTAGACGTAACTAGGAGTCTGACGGAGGTGACTTTTTATCCAGATATGGCAGATATTAGTGCAGGGCCAGAGAGATGGCATGCGCCGTGGACCAGTTTCGGCGGTAGCTAAATGCATTGGTTCGAGCTTGTCTGGGAGGCTGGAGTTAATGTGTGATATGATAAGCCTCTGGAAGCACTTCATGATTCAAGGTGTCAGAGTGACCGCGCCCTGGTCGTTCAGACACCATGCCTTCTTCTCCTTAATGATACTGATGTTTTTAACGCGGGTAGGAATCTCAGAATGGAGCAGGGTGATGTTGAGGAATTCTGCAAATATTCCTACCAGCTGGCGCTCGCAGGTACTGAGGACAAGGCGGGCGACTCGATCGGCGCCGCTCACTTTCCCGACCTTCGATGTATCTGACTTGAATTGGAACGGAGCAGTGACCGCGAATAGAACATGGCGGCAAGCTGATGCAAACATTCATATATTCCAGAAAAATACAGACAGGTGAGAGCAGAGGTTATGAATCAAATGACAGACATTGGAAAGTGAGTGAATGAAAAGCCACAGCGGAAGCTGCACAGACCGAGGGCGAGGGAAACTGAAAGAATTTGGGACGAGTTCTCAGGGCGGAGGGAAACCACAAACAGCACGCAGGGGTGCAATGTATCCAGCTGCAGCGGGAAAAGTCGACATCGAAACAGAAGCTGGAGTTTATGTACGAGGGTTTAACTGGTTTACATCACTGTGCGGCGGAAGGCGCAGTAATAAACTGCAGAGTCGCTGAGCTGCAGCGATTTGATGGCCAAACTGGTGAATTTTCTTTCTTTCTGGAGATGGACGGTGAAGCGAGTTTGGGCAAAATCCGCTTGATCCTCATATCCACTTGAACCTTTCCTCATTATGAACTCAGGATTTGAGTCTGACCGTTGCCGGCACCAATATAAGTCGTAGTAGCTCTCTGTAGTATCATAGCTGCAGCTGAAAGTCACCTCCTCTCCTTCTGTCTTCACTTCTGAGGACACCGTCTGAGTGACAGAATCTCCATGACTCGGGTCTGAAAAATATTTTCAAATAGTAAGGGATTAGACCGACGGTTTTCAGAATTCAGGTCGAAACCCCGTTGTATCAAGAAAGTAGATCAATTTTTTTACGGAATTACCCATCAGAGAAGTTCCACAAACAATCCAGTATTTTCATTTCGGCTGTAAAGGATGGGGTTTTTGTAACCATCAGAATCATCTGCCGTCGTTCTTCAGTGTGTTCCCGCTTCTACCGTTTGTGCGGGTGGTGGCATGGAGATGGTGGGCGTGGAGTGAATGTCAGACGTATGGGTGCATCACCTCTCCCACCCAGCTCCGCCCCGCCCCGCCTACCCGCCTACTTCCCCAGATGGGACTCAGTCGATGTCCATTTTTGAGAACGGTTCAAATTACAGAGACAGGTTCGGGAAAGAATCAACTCTGGTCAATATAACGGGGACAGCTCGGCACTATTAACTAAGGTTGACCACATCGCAATTCTGACGATGGTGAATTTGTGCTTCAGCAGCACACAGACTGCCTGGTTACTGATTACTGATTCAATCTGTCCCTGAAGAAGTTACTCTCCGCAACCCCCGTCGAACCGTAGCGAAAGATTAGATCCAAAAATATTCTGTTTGTGGTTCCTCATTTAAAACGCGCTGTACGGAGGCGTGGGCTAATTCGGCACATAAAGAGTGACAGAGAATGAGAGATACAGAGGGAAGGCTATTGGTGTGTGTGTGTGTGTGTGTGTGTGTGTGTGTGTGTGTGTGTGTGTGTGTGTGTGTGTGTGTGTGTGCGTGTGTGTGTGCGTGCGCGCGCATGTGTGTGGGTGGGAGTGTGAGAGTGCGTTATGTGAGTGTCTGTGAAACTCAGAGGGAATGTATGACAGAGAGAGGGACAGAGAGAGAACCTAAATGGACAGAAAGCATCCCGCTGCAAATGCAGGATCTCTGGAAGGAAAACAATAACAGTTCTGCTGGCAGCTCTTCGTTGGGTGGACTGCATCTTTGGAAGGAGAAGCAGCTTTAAAGTTCCAACTCCATGACATGGTTTAACGAATTTGGATAATAAACACAAGTGAACACAGCAGGCTCTGATTGGTCCAAAACTGAGAGGATGTACAAAAGGGAGAATGTGAGTAGAAAGACAGAGTTGGAGGGCGAAAGAGAGTGTGTCACAGAGGGAGACAACATGTGAGATTGAGAGAGAAAGAAGGAGAGACAGACATAGAGAAAGAAAGAGTGAGGAACTGAGCTGGAGAGAGAAATGTCGTTTGACTGATGAATGTACTAGGACATATCCACACGATGTTGTAAAGGGGGAAATACGCTCATAAGCGTGACTAATCTGATAGTTAGGTTTTTCTCTCGATGCAATAGATTCGGAGTAGCTACCTGAATAGCAAAGCTTTCGATTATTGCAACTACTTCCTTGCTACTGACATCCTTCCATGGCTTTGTATCATCGGCAAAATTGGGTATTTTACGACATGTGCTCCCATCCCAATTATTGGTACTTGAATATCTGGCCCCGCTGATTAGACGTTCTGATCCGAAAATTCCTCCTAATCCCTGTGTTATACTGTTTAATTAATATTTGCATTCGATCCAGGCAGATCATTCCAAACATGGCTCTCTGCAATTTTTTGTGGTGCTGGGCAGAACAGTTCCCAAACCAAGTTCTGATGCATCTGGGTCGGAAGCCTTCTTTTGCGCATCTGTAGGAATTGGTCTGAGTCATCTGGGGCATGTTGAATTCCTTCGCCTGGTGATGAAGTAGAGAGGTTGATGTCTGTAGCGTCCACCTGGCTGCTCCAGGACAATCTAAAGCTGTCAACTATCTCCACCTCAGCACCATTGATAAAGTAGGTGCCATGTAATCCACTTGTCTGTAGTCACGGTCAGCTCGTTCGTTTTGATGATATTGAGGGGAAGTTTGTTTTTGTTTTAACGTCCTGCCACTCGGATCTCTGTCGAGAGGGAAGGCTTCGGTCAGACAGGTTCGGGATGAATTAAATGTTGAGGAAGGACCGAACATAATATTGAATTGTACTAAATCGAAAGCGAATGCAAACCTTTTTTTTGGTACATTCAGCATTGTGGAGAATCTCCAAAATATTTGCGGAATATTTATAGCTCGAAAAGATAGAACGGTCTCCAGAATGCCCGGACAGGTTTTCCGCGGAGATGCAAAAGGATCACAACAGTGTTCATTTAAATAACTCCAGGTCCCCGGTGTCGGCTTCCGCCATGTATCTCTGTGCCATGGAGCCCACACTTTTGCAGGGAGATGTCGGATCCGCTCCGGGCAAAAATCTGCCCTGGATGTTACAAAGTTCCGGCAGTAGAGGGCGTACTTAGTCAAATGTGTGTTCTCTCTCTCTCTCTCTCTCTCTTTCTCTCTCTCTCTCTCTCTCTCTCTCTCTCTCTCTCTCTCTCTCTCTCTCTCTCTCCACTCTCTCTCCCTCTCTTTCTCTCTCTCGCCTCTCTGGCTCTCTCTCCTCGCACACACACACAGACTCACGCACATACACACACAAGAGCGCGCGCGCGCACTCACGCAGCACACACCGACAGCACGCACATATATACACAGAAAAAGAAAGAGAGATGGAGAGCACGAGAATAGATATCGAGCAGCAGAAAGAAAGATGAACTGTGCTTTCTGATTTGTGACCGAATCGGTTCAGATATGATTAGTAAATTAATGCTCCCGCATAGAACCACCCAAACCATCTCCCACGAAGTGAAGAGTGCCGTTAATACCGTCAATTTCAGTGTGAAACTATTGAAAATAAGATATATTTGTTCGAATTACCCTGTGGACGGGCGCCATTTGTTCTTTGCGTCGTGTTGTCAAGCGAGTTTCAGATGAAATCGCCACTGTGAATTTCTTATGCCTAATGCATCGAGAGACTGTTAATATATTCTATTTCTAGTTGCGGAAACAAATGGGAAAGATTTAGTGACCCAGGAACATCCCCAGTATAACGGCGACAAGGATAGACTCCAAAACTGAATTGAAGTTACTCAGCGATGGCTGGATACTTGTTTGCTATAGTCAGAATAGTGGGGAAAAGCCGACGTATGCACTGGAGATACATGGCTGAGGAACTCCATCCCTTTCTTTGTTTTCACTAATTCCCACATGCTTCCCGCCAGAACCATCAAAGACGCCGATCGCTCCACCCCCACCGCAATTTTGGAAAAATCAGACAATCAGGTTGTGCTCAGCTGCGATCTCAGCCCTTAATCAACACTCGAAGACATTAATTCTGGTGTAAATCCAGTTTCAAGTTTGCATATGACTCTATCGTCAAATTGGTAAATTGGTTTATTATTGTCACATGTACCGAGGTGCAGTGAAACCTTGTCTTGCACACCATCCATACAAATCAATCCATAACAGCAGTGCGTTGAGGTAGTGTTCAAGTTCAAGTTACTTTATTGTCATTCACCATATGCTATCAATAAACACGGGGGGAACGAAATGTCGTTGTCCCCAGACTCACACAACAGAGGACATACATAAAACAGAAGACGTACAATAAACGCAGACAGAAAATTGTGCAAGTACAAATACTGCAAAAGAAGTATATCCAGAATACAAATTTAGTGCAGAGTTCGTGCAAAACCGAGTTGGCCGAAGAAAATACAGAACTCAGTGTGTTACACTGGTTGTATAAAATTTTTTAACAGCAGCCAAAGTTCTTTTCGCCGTTGGGCAAAACAGGGCTTTTGACGCAGTGTTTGTCTGAAACTGTCTGCAGATTTCAGGAGCATGACAGCCTGGGGGAAAAACTGTTGTCCAGTCCAGTAGAGTGCGCCCGGATGCTCCGGTACCGCTTGCCAGACAACAGTGGGATTAATAGGTCGTGAGAGGTTTGAGATGGGTCATCTATGATTCTGCAGACCTTGCGTTTGCATCGTGTGTTGTAGATATCCAGGATGGAGGGAAGAGGTACTCCAATGATCTTTCCCGCTGTACTCGCAATTCTCTACAAAGGCTTACCGTCGAAATATTACAGTTACCTTACCAGGCATATATGCAGCTAGTCAGGACACTCTCAATAGAATGTGGTGAGGATGGGGGAGGGCAGGTTTGCTCTCTTCAGCCGCCGTAAAAAGTGGAGACACTGTTGTGCCTTCTTGGCGAGAGAGGAGATGTTGGATTTCCAGGGCATGTCGTGTGCACTATGTATTCCCAAGAACTTATTACAGCTGACTCTCTGCCATTGATGCAGAGGGGTGAGTGGTCAGCCGGGGCTTTTCTAAAATCCACAATAATCTCCCTTGTTTTGTCCAAGTTCAAGGAGAGATTGTGGACTGAGCACCAATCGGCCAGCCTCGCCACCTCTTCTCTGTAAGCTGTTTCATCGTTCCAGCTGATGAGGCCCTACCACTGTTGTATCATCTGCAAACTTGATGATATGGTTGGAGCTTGAGTTGTCAGAACAGTCATGGGTGAGCAGCGTGAACAGCAGTGGACTGATCCGCAGCCGTGGGGGGGGGGGGGTTCCAGTGGTTAGCCTGGTGATATTTCAGATGGTATTTCCAGTACGAACTGACTGTAGCCTTTCAGAGAGGAAGTCCAGAATCCAATTGCAGGTGGAGGTGCTGTGGCCCAGTAGGAGTAGCTTCCTTATGAGGTTCTGTGGGATGATAGTGTTAAAGGCAGAGCGGACGTCTATGAAGAGCATCCGAACATAAGCGTACTTTTGATCTAGGTGAGACAGGGCCAGGTGGAGGGCAAAGGACACTGCATCTTCGAGTGACAGATTGGGGCTGTATGCAAACAGAAAGGGGTCCAGTGAGGGAGGGAGAATGGATTTGATGTGTTGCAGGAAGCACGTCATGATGATTGGTGTCAGTGAGACAGGGCGGTGGTCATTTAGACAGGTTACAGGCGCAGTGTAAAATGATAACAGAATATCGAATAAAGTGTTAAAGTTAAAATGCAGTGCAGGTGGAAAATAAGGTGCATGGTCACAACGAGGATATTAATGAGTTCAGTCCATCTTATCGCACTGTGGCTGTTCAATAAACTTCTGACAGCGGGATAGAAAATGTTCTTGGGCCTGGTGGGACGTGCTTTCAGGCTTTTGTATCTTCTGCTCGATGGGAGGTGGATAAGAGGGAATGTCCAGGGGTGGAGTCTTTGATTATGCCGGCTGTTTCACCGAGGCAGCGAAAAGTGTAGACAGAGTCCATTGAAGGGAGGCTGCTTTCCGTGATGTGCTGAGGTGTGCCCACAAGTCTTGCATTTTCTTCCGGTCTCGGGCAGAGTAGTCGTCGTACCAAGCTGTGATACATCTGTATAGGATAATTTCAGTGATGCATCGATAAATAATGGTGAGGATCAAAGAGGACGTGTCGAACATTTTTAGCCTCCTGAGGATACAGAGGAGTGGCTGAACTTTCTTGGCCATTGCACCCACGTGGTTGGACCAGGATAGACCATTGGTGATGTTCAGTCTTGGACACTTGAATCCCTCAACCCGCTTAACCTCAGCACCGTTGATGTAAACAGGAACATGTGCTCTGCCCCTTCTTGAATGCAATGACCAGCTCTAGTAGGCCGGAGCTAAAACTACAGGAAGATGGCGTGCTAGCAGGAGGTGGAGAACCGAAGGGCACGTTGTCAATACAACAAGGAAAGTGTCGTCAAATCTAAGGATCTGTTCGTGACTTGGGACAAGTGGAATATATGGCTTTTTCTTTGTCATTGGTGCTGAGGTGTAGACAGTTGGCAGCTTCAGGTTGAGCTGGAGCAGCCACGTAAGTGCTGCAGATAAGGAGGTACATCAACCCCTCTACTTCCTCAGAAGGTGAAGGAATTAAACATGTGCCCGATATTTCATTCCAATTGTTACAGATGTGAAATAGAAAGCCACCGATCCAGATGCATCACAACTTGGTTGGGAAACTGCTCTGCCGAAGACCGCAAAAGGCTGCAAAAACCGAAAGCCTCATCCTCCAGGTAGCTACTCCTGGTCTACTGCATTGAACAAAATCCCATAAGTATCCAGATTAGTCATGTTTATGTCGTCTTTCTCCCTTTACTCCAGAATGTGGATATGTACCAGTACATTCATCAGTCAAAAGACATTTCTCTCTCCAACTCAATTGCTCTCTGTTTCTCTCTCTCTATCTGTCTCTCCCACTCTTTCTCAATAGCACACGTCTCTCCCTCTGTCATAAGTTCTCCTTCGTCCTCCGTCTCTTTCTTTCCACTCACAATCTTTCTTTTTGTACATCCTCACAGTTTTCGACCAGTCAGGACCTGTGGAGTTGCAACATCAACGCTGCTTCTCTTTCCAAAGATGCAGTCCACCTCACGAAGTGTTTCCAGCCGTGCTATCATTTAATTTCTTCCAGATTTCCTGCACTTACAGCGGGATTCGATCATTTAGTTTACATTCTCTCTGTCTCTCTTTCGCTCCCACTCTCTCTCTCCATCGATCTGTCTCTACCTCCCTCTTTCACACGCACACACACACATCAATCAACCATCCCTCTATCTATCTCATTTTCTGTCACTCCACATGTGCCGAATTAGTCGACGTCTCCGTGCGGCGCCTCCCATATAGGAAACGAGCAACAGAACAATTTTGGATCTGATATTTGCTGCGGTTCTGCGAGGTGTGCGGGGAGAGATACCGCCTCAGCTTGCACCAGTAATCACAATCCAGCGCGAAGTCTGTGCGCTCTCTGAAGAGTAACGTGAACATCGTTGGTATTGTGATGTTGGCAGCCTTAGTTAATATTGCCGCGCTTCGCCCTTATATTGTCCAGGATTGACTGTTTACCCACCCAGTCTTTGCAAGTTGAACGGTTCGCCTAAATGTACATCTGGGGAAGTGGGCGGCTAGGCCGGGTGTGGAGGGCGGAGCTGGTGGGGAGAGGTGGTGCATCGATTGGACAGACATTTACTTCCAGCCCACCATCTCCACGTCGCAACCCGCACAAATGGTAGACGCGCGAACATCCTGAAGGGCGACGGCAGTTGGTTGTAAGGATTCTTACCAAACCCATCCTTTACAGCCGAAATGCGAATTATCATCCTCTGGATCGTTTGTGGAACTTGTCTGATAGGTAACTGCGCAATAAACAATTCATCTACTTTCTTGATTCAACGGGGTGTCGACCTGAATTATGAAAGTCGTCGGTCTGATTCTTACATTTGAACATATTTTTCAGACTCGAGTCATGGAGATTCTGTCACTCAGACGGTGTCCTCAGAAGTGAAGACAGAAGGAGAGGAGGTGACTTTCAGCTGCAGCTATGATACTACAAGGAGCAGCTACAGTTTATATTGGTACCGACAACGGTCAGACTCAAGACCTGAGTTCATACTGAGGAAACATACAGGTGGAGGTGAGGATAAAGCAGATTTTGCCCAAAATCGCTTCACCGTCCTTCTCAACAAGGAAAGAAAATTCACCAGTTTGACCATTTCATGGCTGCAGCTGAGCGACTCTGCAGTTTATTACTGCGCTTTAAGCCACACAGTGATGCAAAGCAGTTAAACCCTCGTACATAAACTCCAGCTTCTGTGTAGATGTCGAGTTTTCCCGTTGTAGCTACGTGTTGTTTGTGGTTTCCCGCCGCCCCGAGAATTCTTCTCAAATTCTTTCAGTTTCCCTCGCCCTCGGTTTGTGTAGCTTCCGCTGTGGCTTTACTCTCACTCACTTTCCAATGTATGTGTTTGGATTCATAACCTCTGCTCTCCCCTGTTTTTATTTTTCTGTGATATCTGAATGTTTGCATCAGCTGGCCGCCGTGTTCCCTTCGCTATCACTGGTTTGTTTCCAATTCATTTCAGATACTCAGAAGCTATAGAAAGTGAGCGGCCCCTATGGAGTCGGCGGCCTTGTTTTCAGTTCCTGCGCGACAGCTGGTGGGAATTATCGCAGAAGTCCTTAACATCTCTCTGCTCCAATCTGAGATTCCTACCTGCGTTAAGACGACCAGTTTTGTGAAGGCATGGTGTCTTAATAACCAGGGAGATGTCACTCTGATATATGGAATCATGAAGTGCCTCGAGACGCTGGTCATGTCACACATTAACTCCAACCTCCCAGACAACATCCACCCAATGCATTTCACTACCTACGAAACTGCTGAACGGCGGATGCCATCTCCGTGGCCACGCACTGATATCTGGCACATCTGGATAACAGTCACCTCCGTCCGACCCCTTTTAACTGAATAAATCTCCGCCTTTAACACCACAATTGCAAACGTACTCATCGCCAAGCTCTTCGACATTGGTGTCTGCAACTTTCTTCCTCCGCAACTGGATCCTTGACTTCTTGACCAATAGACCACAATCAGTAAGGTTAAGGGACAGCGCCCCCTCAAAAATCCCTAACACACACGGTAACCCAAAAGTCTGCGTTCTCCAGAACCTTACTGTTCTCCCTCGACACTCAGGACTCTGTGGTCACTATCGACTTTAACTTCATTTGCAAATTCGCGGATTACACCGCCGTTGTGGGCCAGATCTCAAACAATGACGAGACGGAGTCCATGAAGTAGATATTGGGTCTCTCGTAGCATCGTGACAAGACAACAACCTCTGCCTCAGTGTCAGAACATTGACGTTTATCGACTTCACGCCTGTCTGTCTCAGTGTTGCTGTTGTGTAGATTGTTCAGAGCTTCAAATTCCCAGGTGTAAGTAGCAGCATTTATTTCCTGCTCCAGCCACGTGGAAGCTTTTGACAAGATAGCACACCGGCGCCTCGACTTCTCCAGAAGACGGAGGAAATCCGGCATGTCACCGATGACCCTCACCAGTTTATACAGAGGCTCCACAGAAAGCATCCTATACAGGTGCATGATAGATTGGAATGGCAACTGCTCGGCCCAAGCCCGAAAAAAAATTGCAGAGTTTTGCAGGCAGCCCAGTCAGTCTTGAAAACCATCCTCCCCTCCACAGAGTGCGTCTACACTTTCCGATGCATCGGGAGAGCAGCCAACATTTTTAAGGACCCTTCTTCTTTCCCATTCCATCCCATCGGACAAAAGAGAGAAAGGCTTCATATCACGTATCGCTGGACTCAAGGACAGCTTACATCTAGCGAATATCCCGGTAAGTTGGCCAGGTACCGATCCCTGTGGCAGTGCAGTTATTGCAGCGACAGACACCTGGAAAAGCAGAGTAGACAGGCATGGAAGGAAGGAAGAAGAGGAGAGAGAGAAGCTTACAAAGAGACAGACACGGGGACGGGGAAAGAGAAAGAGCGAGGGAGAGAGATTTACGATCAATACATAAACGCAGACGGAGGAGAGGGAAAAGTGAGAGAGAAGACACACAAACACCGACACACAAAGATAGACACACATACACCGCCACATACGCACACATAGTGCCAGACACAGAATCTCACACGCACACACACACACACACACACACACACACACACACACTCAACAAGGGAGATTGAGAGAGAGAGTGGGGAAAGAGAGAAGATGTGTGTGTGTGAGTGAGTGAGAGAGAGAGAGAGAGAGAGAGAGAGAGAGAGAGAGAGAGAGAGAGAGAGGAAAACCTCTCGCCCTGCCTGAGAAATTACGGAGCTTGGGCTCTCAAACATGAGCCAATCACATAACAGGAATATGTCCTTGGGAATCGCGACATTGTTAAACGTTCCAGACTTGAATTTCAGAGAGACAGATTGAAAGAGAGAGAAGAGAACAGATCAGGCACTAGCCAGACAGGCGATCAAATCCACATCATATTCTGATTGTTGCCTCGCCGTTTGTCTTTAATCGAAACCTGATACGTATGTGTGAACACTCTATCTCTCTGTCTCTCTGACTCTCTCACTTTCTCTCTGTCTCTCTCTCTCTCACACACACACAAACAGACAGACAGACAGACACACACACACACACACACACACACACACACACACACACACACACACACACACACACACACACACACAGAAAGAACGACAGACAGGGAGCGAGAGGACAGAAATTGAAAACCAAGCAAGGAGATGGATCTTCTTTCTTTTCATTGCATTGATCCGCGAAGTTCTAATTCACCAACCGGTCTTCCAGCAGAGAACCACCACAGTCCATCCTACAAAAAGTGTAGATGGCCGTTGTTGTGTTCCTCATGTCCCTCACTAATTATATTGGCCGGGCTGCCAAGGGAGTCTCTAATAATGTGGACAATGTGCATCTCTTATTCCCAATACACTCGTAAGCTGTTCAGATATTCTAGTTTGTTCCGGGAACGAGGGCGAAACATTCAGTGACCCAGGGACCTTCCGAAGTAAAAGATGAAGAGACTAAAATCCTGAACTGCAGCTACTCGGCCACGGGCTGGATTTTTTTTTTTGCTGCAGTCAATATCGTAGGGAACAGCAGAGATATGCACTGATGATCCGTGGTTCAGGAAGAGTATCTCCTTCACGGGAATACCCGGAGAGTTTCTCGGCTGCTTTTCTGAAAGGTAGCAAGAAAGTCCACTTAAGTATCACCGGGAATCTTGTGTCTCATACCGCAGGGTATCTTTGCGGATGGTGTAACACGGTTGCAGGGTAAAAATCACTCAGAGCGCGCTCGCCAGGGGTGCACATACCCGGGAGGAAGTGACATCAATTCAGAGTTTTACTTTCTGTACTGCACACTGACACCTTTGTGCAGCCGATCATGGAGCAACGCAGAGTTGTTGTAATCTTTTGACTGCAATGGAAACAATATATCAGTGTGCACATAAATGTGTCCATTCATTACCTTGCTGCAGACCACTGCTGCATGGGTTATCTCTGTAATTTCAGAACCTCAACAGACAAACCTCTTTCTATTGCTTTCCAATTCATTGCATCTTCTTGGAAGTTATTTTTGCGTCAGCATCACATTTAGCAACCAGACCGTCCGTGATTTCACCGGAGCCGTTCACATAAATAGTGAATAGTTCGCCTGGCAATGATCCCTGGGACATATAACTCGATGCAGAGAGAGACGTGGTGACAAACAGAGCGAAGGGCTGGCTGGATCGAAGGAAGGAAAGAAGAGAGAAGAAAACAGACACAGAAACAAGAAAGAGGGATATATATATTTATACAGAGAGAGAGAGACACACACACACATATACGTATAGAAGAGGGAGGTGTGAGAAAGCGAAAAGTTTTAGAGAGGAAAGACATAGTGGGAAAGGGAGATAGAGAGAGAGATTAAAAAGGGAGAGAGCGATATAAGGTAAGAAGGAGAGATAGAAACAAATTCAAGTCAGGAAAGGTTATCACTGTGTGGGTTCCCAAGGACTTATTCCTTGTATGGGATTGGCTCATGTGCGAGGGCTCAAGCACAGCATTGTGTCAGTCATAGCTAAAAATCTCCCCCCCTCTCTTCCTCTCTCTTTTCTCCCTTTCTAATTCTCCCCTGGTGTGTGTGTGTGTGTGTGTGTGTGTGTGTGTGTGTGTGTGTGTGTCGGTGTGTCTGTGTCTGTGTGTGTTTGTGTGTCTTCTCTCTCACTTTCCCCTTTCCTCCATCTGCGTTTATGGATTCTCATCATGTGTCGGACTCTCTCTCTCTCTCTCTCTTTCTTTCTCCGTCCCCCTGCCTGTCTCCTTGTAAGTTTCATTATCTCCCCTTCTTCCTTTCATCCATCCCTGTCTGCCCTGCTTCTCCCGCTGTCTCTGGCTGCAGCAACTGCAGTGCCGCAGGGATCGGTACGTGGGCAACTTGCCAAAATCTATGTAAATAGCTCTGATGTTCACTTGAAATGTACGGTTTCCAAATGCCGCGACGATGCAATATTGCATGAAAAGTAAATTGCAAGAGACTGCAGTGAATTTAAACCGAATGAATACAGGTATGTTGGTGTCAGATGGAACGGTAAGTTGTGACCGGACACAAGGGTCCCATGGATGAATCTCCCTCGGTTAACGAAATGACAGTGAGAAAAATGTGAAAAATTCCGAACTTGTTCCGTTTGCAGGGAAATTAAAGCAAACATATTGTTCAAATGGAGAAATATTACAACCACTCTGAAATGCAGCATTTGTGGTCTCCATTTAGGTCAAATGAAAAATTTGACAAATGATGTGCTGACTCCATGACGAGGTGGATTGGGAGATCAATACTTCATCTTTGGGCATACAAGATGTCCGATCAAGAGTCTTAAAACAGCGGGTAGGAAGCTGTCCTTGAGTCCAGCATTGCGTGTTGTCAAGCCTTTCAACCTTCTGCTCGAGGAAGAAGAGTGGTTCTTGAAAATGCTGTATGCTTTCCCGAGGCAGCGTGAAGTGTAAACGAAGTGAATGGAGGGGAAGATGGTTTTCGTGACGGATTGGGCTGCGATCACAACTGTACAATTATTTGTGGGCTTGGGCAGATCATTTGTAATACCAATCAATGATGCATCCCAATAGGATGCTTTCTATCGAGCCTCTGTATGAACTGGTGAGGGTCATCGGTGAGATGCCGAATTTGCGCAAACAAGTAGAGGCGCTGGTGTGCTATCTTCTACAACGCGTTGACGTGGCTGGAGTGGGAGACATATGTTGCTGAAATTTTCATCACGGAATTTAAATCTCTGAACATTCTGTACCACAGTAGCACTGATACAGACGGGCTTGAAGTCGATAAGTTTCTTTTTTTCTGACACTGATGCAGAGGTTGTTGTCTTGACACGATGCCACCAGTCTCTCCATCTCCTTCATGGACTCCGTCTCGTCATTGATTGAGGTCCAGTGACGACGGAGACGTCATCCGCGAATGTGTAAATGAAGTTAAAGCAAATATTGACCACAGAGTCCTGAGTCTCGAGGGAGAACAGCAAGGTTCTGAGAACACAGCCTTGTGGGTCACCGGGTCTGTGTGTGTGTGTGTGTGTGTGGGGGGGGGGGTGGTGGTGGGAGGGGGGATATTGAGGAGGCCTGTCGCTTATCCTTACTGCTGGTGGTCTGTTGGACAAGAATACAAGGATCCAGTTACGGAGGTACGAGGTTTCAGACACCAATGTCGAGGAGTTTGGAGATGAGTGTGTTTGGAATTATTGTGTAAAAGCGGAGCTTTAGTGAATATATAGGAGTCTGACGGGGTTGACTGTGTTATCCTGATGTGTCAGATCTTAGTGTAGGGCCATAGAGATGGAATCCGCCGTGGTCCAGTTCCAGCGGCAGCGAAATGCAGCGGGTTCGAGGTTGTCTGACTGGCTGGAGTTAATGTGTGACATGACCAGCCTTTCTAAGCATAGCATAATTCAAAATGTCAGAGTGACCTCGCCTTGGTCGTCTTACCGCAGGTAGAAATCTCAGATTGGAGTAAGGAGATGTTCAGGACTTCTGCGAATACTCTCATCAGCTGGCCTACGTAGGTTCAGAGAACAGGCCAGCGACAAGCTGGGCCGATCACATTCCCGAGGTTCGATGTAACTGACCTGCAATGGAAATAGACCAGTGACGCGAATGGAGCACGGCTGAGAGCTGATACTAACCTTCATATATCCCAGAAATATAAAACCAGGGGAGAACAGAGGTTATGAATGAAAAGACTGACATTGCAAACTGAGAGACTGAAAAAGCCACAGCGGAAGCTGCACAGACCGAGGCCAATGGAAACTGAAATAATTTAGGACGAGTTCTCAGGGTGGCGGGAAAACCACAAACAGCACGCAGGGTGCTGATGTACTCAGCTGCAGCGGGCGAAGTCGACATCGACACAGAAGCTGAAGTTTTTGTACGAGGTTTTAACTGGTTTACATCACTGTGCGGCTGAAGGCGCAGTAATAAACTGCAGAGTCGCTCAGCTGCAGCGATGAGATGGTCAAACTGGTGAATTTTCTTTCCTTGTTGAGATGGCCAGTGAAGCGAATTTGGGCAAAATTTGCTTTATCTTCACCTCCACCTGAAAGTTTTCTCAGTATGAACTCAGGTAGTGAGTGCGACAGTTGTCGGTACCAATATAAATTGTAGTTGCTCTCTGTGGTATCGTAGCTGCAGCTGAAAGTCACCTCCTCTCCTTCTGTCTTCACTTCTGAGGACACCGTCTGAGTGACAGAATCACCATGACCCGGGTCTGAAAAATATATTCATATAGTAAAAGATTAGACATACGGCTTTCACAATTCAGGTCGAAACCTCGCTGAATCATGAAAGTAGATGAATTGTCTTTTGCGCAATTACCTATCAGACAAGCTCCGCAAACAATCCAGAAGACGAGTATTAGCATTTCGGCTGTAAAGGATGGGTTTGCTTATAACCCTGACACCCAACTGCCGTCGGCCTTCAGCATGTTCCCGCTTCTACCGTTTCTGCCCGTGGTGTCGTGGAGGTGGTGGGCGTGGAGTGAATGTCAGACCAATGAGAGCACATCCTCTTCTCAGCAGCTCCGCCCTCTATCCACGCCCGCCCGCCTTCTTACCCAGATGGGACGCAGTCGATGTACTTTTATGAGAACGGTTGAGCTTTCAGAGTCCGTTTGGAGAAAGGACCGACCTTAGTCAATATACCAGGAACTGCTTGGCATTGTTAACTGAGGCTGACGACGTCGCAATTTCAACGATTGTCAATTTGGCGTACAGAAAGCAGACAGACTGCCTGGTCAAATTTGATAACTGGTTCAATCTGTCTCGGAGGAAGTATGTCTCCCCGAAATCCCGTCGAAATGTAGCGAAGGATGAGAGCCAAAATTGTTTTGTTGGTCGTTCCTCATTCAAACCGCGCTGCCCAGAGGCGTGGGCTAATTCGTCACATAACCAGTGACAGAGAATGAGACAGACAGAGGAAGAGTGGCTTGACACGTGTGTGTGTGTCTGTGTGTGAGTGTGTGTGTTTGTCTCTGTGTTTATTTGTGGGTGCGTACGTGTGGGATTGTGCGTATGTGAGTTTGTCTCTGAAAGTTAGAGGGGGAGTAAGACAGAGAGAGAGACAGAGAGAGAATGTGTGAACTCTCTCTCTCTCTCTGTACCTCACACATCACACACACAAATACAAACACACACAGACACACACACAGACACACACAGACACACATACACACACAGACACACATACACAGAACAAGAGAGAGCGTTTACAGAAATTGAAAAGCAAGCAACGAGATTAATATTCTTTCTTTTTGTCGCGCTGATCTGCTCAGTCCTGATTTGCCAACCAGTCTTCCAGCAGAGAACCACCACAGCCCATCTTCCAAAAACTGTAGGTTGCCGTTGTTGTGTTCCTCATGTCCCTCACTAATTATATTGCTCACTAATTATATTGGCCGTGCTGCTTGGGGCGTCTCTGATGAAGTGGGTCTCTTATGCCAAAAGCTTTTGTCGGCTGTTCATATATTCTCGCTTATTGCTGGAACGAGGGGAAAATATTCAGTTATCCAGAATCCTGCGAACTAACGCTGTAGAGAGACTGACTAGACTACTGAACTGCATTTACTCGGCGACAGGCAAGATTTTATTTTTGCTGCAGTCAGTACAGTGTGGAAAAGCTGAGATACTCGGCTCAGGAACAGAATCTACGTCATGAGAATACCTCGACAGTTTCTCGGCTTCTTAGCAGCAAGGTCGCAAGAAGGTCCACTAAATTATCACCGATCATCTCGTGTTGGATTCCGCAGAGACAGACCGAGAGAGAGAGAGAGAGAGAGGGAGAGAGAGAGAGAGAGAGAGACACAGAGAGAGAGAGAGACAGAGAGAGAGAGAGAGAGAGAGAGAGAGAGAGAGAGAGAGAGAGAGAGAGAGAGAGAGAGAGAGAGAGAGAGGATGGAGAGTGTGGGTTATATAGAAAGAGAGACAAGGCGGTGGGTGAGGGAAGAAATAGAGGGAGAGAGAGAGAGAAGACAGATAACGGTCAGTAGTCAGAGAGAGGATGTAAAGCACCACAAAATGTGATTGGTGTCCAGGAGCTTCAGCCCGGAGTTATCCGCCAATTCCCTGCTTGCGAAATAACACCAGACTCACGAAGTAAATGGTGCCGAGGATGTGTGTTTTCTCTTCAATATCCGTCATCTCCGGTGAATATCTGGAAACGTCTTGCATTTTAACATGAAGGCAGATGGCATGTGTTCCCTGTGTCCCTTACTGAATATATTAGCCGTGCTGCCTGGTGAGTCTCTGCTTATTCGGCCACTCTGTGGTCTGTGTGTATAATGCACTCCTGGGTGTTTACATATTCTGTGTTTTGTTTCAGCAACGAACGGGAAAGATTCGGTCAGTCAGAGTCCTGTTGAATTAACGGTTATGGAAGGACAGAACATAATATTGAACTGTACTTACTCCAAGGAGAATGCAAAGCTTTTGGGGTACATTCAGCATTGCGGGGAATCTCTAAAATATTTGTTGAATATATGCAGCTGGAAAGTGATGGAATCGTTGCCAGAGTGTCCGGGCAGTTTTTCCGCGGAGATGCAGACGATCACAACAGTGTTTATTTAAATACCTCCAGGGCCCTTCTGCCGGACTCCGCCGCGTATCTCTGTGTCATGGAGCCAAAACTGTTGCAGGAGATGTCGGATCCGGAGAAATCCTGCCCTGGGTGTTGCAAAGGTCCGTCAGTAGAGGGCGTTCTTCGCCAAATATACGTGTTCCCTCTCTCTCTCTCTCTCTCTCTCTCTCTCTCTCTCTCTCTCTCTCTTTATCTCTCTCTCACCCACACACACAGACACACACATACGCATACGCACACACACACAGAAAAGGAGAGAAGGAACGAGTGAGGATCGAAAAGCAGACAGAAAGATGAACTGCCCTTTCTGATTTCCGCCCGAATCTGTTTAGATATGTTTAGTCAATCGATGCTGCAGAAAAGAACCACACAAACGCGTCTCCCACAGTGAGGGGTGCCGTCGATATGATTTACACGACAATATCAGTGTTAACCTCTTGAAAGTAATATATGTTCGTTCAAATTGCCTTCAGGTCGGTGGCCATTTGATCTTTGTGTCGTGTTGTCCAGCAAGTTTCTGATGAAATCGCCAGTGTGATTTTCTGATGCTCAATGCATCCAAACACTGTTACTATATTCTGTGTTTTGTTGCAGAAACAAATGAGAACGATTCAGTGACCCAGGAACATCCCGAGCTAACGGTGAGGAAGGATCGACTACACTACTAAATTGCAGTTACTCCGCCATCGCTGGATATTTGTTTGGTCCAGTCGCTGTGGTGGGGAAAAGCCCAGATATGCACGGCAGATGGTTCAGATTCAGGAACAGTACCTGAGTCTCCAGAATTCTCGGAGAAGTTCTCGGCTGCTTTCTGAAAGATAGCAAAATGGTTTATTTAAGTATCACCACGGCTGTTGCTTCGGGCTCCGCAGTGTAGCTCTGAGCCATGGGGTTACACTGTGGCAGGGAGGACTCACTCCTTGCGATACAGGCTGCGGTCGGCAAAGGGATCTCTCACGCCGGAGAACCGGACAACCATTCAAACGGAGGCACGTGTTCAGAAACATTTCTTTCACCTGAATAGATCGACATGACAATCAAGTTAAAACTTATCTTGTTTGTAAATTTGGAAAAAAATGGAGACGGAGAGGGAAAGTGTGAGTTGAATCTTTTGGCCTTCATAAAGACTCAGTGGGAGAAGGAAGCTGGCGTGAGATTTTCTGATGGATGGATTGAGGGTGATAAACAAGAGGGGAGGTGAAGCGAGGAAAGAGTGAGATGAGGTGAGAAAGGAAGAGAGAAGAGAGATATAGTAATGGATGATGGCGTGAGAGAGCAGATAAAGGAGAGGCAAGGGGAAGAAATAAAGACACAATGAAGAGAGAGAGATAGAGAGTGACAGGTAAGACAGATAGATAGATCGATCGATCGATAGATAGAGATTGACATGATAGGTTGATAGAAAGAAAGAAAGAAAGGAAGGAAGGTAGATAGATAGATAGATAGATAGATAGATAGATAGATAGATAGATAGATAGATAGATAGATAGATAGATAGATAGATAGATAGATAGATATAGAGAGAGTGAGAGCGAGAGAATATGAGCCATGGTTAACATTGACCGAAGCCCCGGTAGGCCAAACATTCAAATATCGGCCAATCCTCTACCAACAAGATGTCCCTCGGACCTCCCACAGAACGATGAGCTCTCCTCATTTGAATTCAATTTCTCATATTCGTCATCCGTCATGTATTGGTCAATTTTGAATGCAATACACCAAGTCTCTATGGATCCCACGTGCCTTAATCTTCTGGATGAAATAAACACGAGAAACATTGCGGGTGCTTTTCTGAGGTTCTTGTAGTCAATTCCACTGACCATCCCTCATCATTCGTCTTCGTCCTCATTAACTCAATACATAATTAAGGGAAGATCCCTCCCGCACGATGCCGAGATGAGAGTAATTCTCATCCCAAAGTATCTTCTGCAATAATTTCCCGACCACTGATCTGAGGCTCATCGGTCTATA
Organism: Pristis pectinata; assembly: GCF_009764475.1. Lineage (NCBI taxonomy): Eukaryota > Metazoa > Chordata > Chondrichthyes > Rhinopristiformes > Pristidae > Pristis > Pristis pectinata. Next base: position 53,470,887 of record NC_067416.1, read on the forward strand.
TTTTCCTGTTTTTCATTCTTCTTGATTGTCCTTCTTAAACTGAGGAACAACACGGACTATTTGTCAGTCGTGTGGAATCTCGCCTGTAAATACAGAGGATACAAAGATCTCTGTTTAGGTCTCAGAAGTCTCCGATCTTGCCTCTTTCAACAATCTGGGAAAGGCTTCATCTGTCCATGGGGATTTATCCACCTTAAAATTCCCCAAGAGACCCAACGTCTGCTCCTTCTTGATAAGGACCTGCCTTAAAAATCAGCACACCATACACTGATCTCACTCTCCTCCATGCTTGTCGCCATGGTAAATTCAAGTCCAGTTCTCCTCAGAATATTAAAACACTCTATTCCTCTGTTTGTTTTCACTAATTCCCACATACACACTGCCTTTAAAGATCAACATCAAAGACGCCTACCAGTGCATCGCCCTCCATCAATTTGGAAAATCAGACCATCTGACTGTGCTCAGCTGCCTCCTGAGACCCTTAACCTACTCTCTGAAACACTTACGACTGGGTAGCCATATTTGTCTGCAACTGAAGTTGCAAGTTTACGGAAAACTCAACGGTGAAATTGGTAACTTGGTTTATTATCGTCACATGTACTGAGGTGCAGTGAAACCATGTCTTGCATACCATGCATACATATTAATTCGGAGCAAGAGTGCGTTGGGGTCGTGCAAGGTAAAACAATAACAGAATATTGAATAAAGTGTTACAGTTAAAGGCAATGTGCTGTGTCTGTGGAAAATGAGCTTCAAGGTCATAACAAGGAACTTAATGTCAAGAGTCCACCTTATCGTACCAGGTGATCGTTCAATAGTCTTAAAACAGCGGGATAGAAGCTCTTCCTGAGCCTGGTGGTAGATGCTTTCAGGCTATTGTATATTCTGCCGGATGGGAGGAGAATGAGAGAGAATGTCCAAGGGGTGGCATCTTTGATTATGCTGGCAGACTTACCGAGGCTGCGAGAAGTGTACACAGCGCCTATTGAGGGGAGGCTGCTTTCTGTAACGTTCTGAGGTGTACCCACAACTCTCTGAAGTTTCCTACGGTCTCGGGCAAGCAGTTGCCTCAGCAAGCTGTGATGTATCTGGATAGCATGCTTTCTGTGGTGGATCGATAAAAAATGGTAATGGTCAAAGGGGACATGTCCAATTTATTTAGCCTCCTCAGGAAGTAGAAGCGCTGGTGAGCTTTCTTGGCTATGGCATCCGCCTGGCTGAACCAGGTCAGGCTACTGGTGATGATCATCATTGAAACCTCAAGCTCTCAATGCTCTCGACCTCATGATCATTGAAGTAAAGAGCTGCATGTGCATTGCCCTGTTCCCGAAGCCAATGAACAGATCTACTGCGCAGGCTCTCAAGCAATGACAAGACGGCGTACAGGAAGGTGATAGAGATCCGAGTGGCATGGCGTCAAGACAATAACCTTTCCAGAAATGTTGTCAAAACGAAAGAGTTGGTCGTTACTTCAGACAAGTGGCGTACATGACCCTTACATTATCAGTGGTGTTGAGGGGGAGGCAGTTGACAGCTTCAGGTTGTCCTGGACCAACCACGTGGACGCTGCAGACAAGGAAGCACATCAACCTCTCTACTTCTTCAGAAGGCGAAGGAATTCAGCATGTCCCCGAAAACTCTTACCAATTCTTACTGATGCGCAACAGAAAGCTTAAAATCCAGAGGCATAACAACTTGGTTTGGCAACTGCTCTGCCAAACACCGCAAGAAATTGGCGAGAGGTATCTTTGGAATGATCTGACTGGATAGAATGCAAACATTAACTGAACACTTTAAAACAGGGATTAGTTGCTATTTTCGGATCAGATCTTCCCAGCGCAGCGCAGATATTCAAGTATCAATAATTGGGATGGGATGCCTGTTGTAAAATACCCAATTTTGCAATGATACAAAGCCATGTAAGGACGTCAGTACAAAGGAAGAAGATCAGCCAGCAATAATGGAAAGATTCGCTATCCAGGCAGCTATTCCTAGTCTACACTATAGAAAAGAACAGAACTATCCAGATGAGTCACGTTTTTGGGCGTGTTTCTCCCTTTACACCATCGTGTGGATCGGTACCTGTGCATTCAGCAGTCAAAAAGCATTTCTCTCTCCAAATCAATTCCTCTATATTTCTCTCTCCCTGCCTGTCTCTCCCGCTCTCTCTCTCTCCCAAACACACGTTCTCTCCCTCTGTCACAAGCTCTTCTTCGTCCTCCGTCTCTTTCCTTTCACTTACATTCTCTGTTTTCGAACCTCCTCTCACGCTTGGACCAATCAGGCTGCGGTGTTCACCTGTGTTTATTGTCCAAATGCATGAAGCCGTGTCATGGAGCTGCAACACGAACGCTGCTTCTCCTTCCAAAGATGCAGTGCACCCAACGAAATATTTCCGGAAGTGCTGTTGTTTATGTTAGTCGAAATTTCCTGCATTTGCAGCTGTGTGCGTTGTTTTAATTTACATCATTCTCTCTGTCTCTCTCTCTCTGTCTTCCTGCCTCTATCTCTATATCTCCATCTCTCTTTCACAGACACACACAGTCACAGACCGACAGACAGACAGACACACAGACATACAGACACACACACACACACACACACACACACACACACACACACACACACACACAAAACACCAATCTACCCTCCCTCTATCTCTCTCATTCTCTGTCACTCTTTATGTGCTCAATCAGCCCACGTTTCTCTCCAGCAGGAAGAACGAGCAACAGAACAATTTTGGATCTGATCTTTCGCCACGGTTCGACGGGAATAGCGTGGAGATTTACTTCCTCAGAGATAGATTGAATCAGTAATCATATTTCACAAGGCAGTCTGTGTGCTCGCTGAAGGCTAAATACTCCATCGCTGATACTGCGATGTCGGCAGCCTTAGTTAATAGTGCCGAGTTGTCCTCGGTATATTGACCAAGGTTGATTCTTTCCGCAACCGTCTCTGCAATTTGAACCATTGTCATAAAAGTACATCGCCTGTGTCCCATCATGGGAAGTAGGCCTGTAGGCGGTGTGAGGAGGGCGGAGCTGGTGGGAAGATGAGATGCTCCCATTGGTCTGACATTCACTCCCCGCCCACCACCTGCCCGCCACCACCCGCACATCCGGTAGAAACAGGAACGTCCTGAAGAGGGACCGCAGTTGGTTGTGAGGTTTACAATCAAACTCATCCTTTACAGCCAAAATGCGCATACTTGCCCTCTGGGTTGTTTGTGGAACTTGTCTGACAGGTAATTGTATAACAGACAATTCATTTACTTTCTTGATTCATGCGGTTTCGACCTGAATTGTGAAAGCCGTCGGTCTAATCTCTTACTATTTGAAAATATTTTTCAGTCCCGAGTCATGGAGATTCTGTCACTCAGACGGTGTCCTCAGAAGTGAAGACAGAAGGAGAGGAGGTGACTTTCAGCTGCAGCTATGATACTACAGAGAGCCACTACGACTTATATTGGTACCGGCAACGGTCACACTTAAGACCTGAGTTCATACTGAGCAAATTTACAGGTGGAGATGAAGATAAAGCAGATTTTGCCCAAAATCGCTTCAACGTCCATCTCCAAAAGGAAAGAAAATTCACCCGTTTGACCATCTCATCGCTGCAGCTGAGCGACTCTGCAGTTTATTACTGCGCCTTCAACCGCACAGTGATGTAAACCAGTTAAATACTCGTACAAAAACTCCAGCTCTGTGTAGAGGTCGACTTTGCCCGCTGCAGTGTACACTGCACTGCACAGTGATACATCTGCACTGTGCGTATTGTTTGTGGTTTCCCTCCAACCTGAGAACTCGTCCCTAATTTTGTCAGTTTCCCTCGCCCTCGGTCTGTGCAGCTTCCGCTGTGGCTTTTCTGTCACTCACTTTCGAATCTCTGTCTTTTGATTTATAAGCTCTGCTCTCCCATGGTTTTATTTTTCTGGGATATATGAATGTTTGCATCAGCTTGCCGCCGTGTTCCATTCGCGGTCACTGGTCTGTTTCCAATTCAAGTCACAAATATCGAACATCGCGAAAGTGACGGGACCCGATGGAGTCCCCGTCCTTGTTCTCAGATCCTCCGCGAACAAGCTGGTGGGAGTTATCTCAGAAGTCCTACTCCAATATTGGTACCTCCTTGCGTTAAGACGACTATGGCGCCGTCACTCTGACATCCAGAATCATGAAGTGCTTCGAGTGTCTGGTCATGTCACACATTAACTCCAACCTCCCAGAAAACTTCGACCCATTGCATTTCGCTACCGTTGAAACTGGTCCACGGCGGCCGTCATCTCCCTGGCCCTACGCTAATATCTGGCACATGCGGATGACAAGAAAACCTCCGCATACTCCTATTTATTGACTAAATCTCCGCCTTTATCACCGTAATTCCAAACGCACTCATCTCCAAACTCCTCGACATTGGTGTCTGCAACCTCCTTCCTCCGCACCCGAATCCTTGCCTGCTTGACCAACAGACCACAATCAATATGGATAAGCGGCACCACCTCCTCAATAATGCTCAACACACACGGTAACCCACATGGCTGCGTTCTCAGAACATTGCTGTTCTCCTTCAACACTCAGGACTCTGTTGTCAAAATCTACTTTAACTTAATGTTCGCCTATGACACCTCTGTTGTCAAAATCTACTTCATGTTCGCGGATGACACCTCCGTCGTCGGCCGGATAGCAAACAATGACGAGACGGAGCCCATGAAGGAGATGGACGGTCTCGTGGGATCGTGTTCAAGACAACAGCCTCTGCCTCAGTGTCAGAAAAAAAGAAGCATATCGACATCACGCCCGTCTTTATCAGTGGCGCTTTGGTGCAGATTGTTCAGAGCTTCAAATTCCTCGGTGTAAGTATCTCCATCATTTATGCCCGCTCCAGCCACGTGGAGGCTTTGGACAAGATAGCACACCAGCGCCTCTACCTCTTCAGAAGACAAAGGAAAGAACATACAACGTAGAAAGTAGTTCACTGCAGCAGTATACAGGCCCTTCGGCCCCCAATGTTGTGCCGACATTTTATCCTGGTCTGTCGAATCCTTCGCTCCCACCTAGCCCCCATCTCTCTTTAATTCATGTGTCTATTTCAGAGTCTCTTAATTGTCCCTTATATATCTGCCTCCACAACCTTTGCAGGGATTGCGTTCCAGGCACCCACCACTCTGTGTACAAATAGTACCCCTGACATCTCGCTTATACCTTCCTCCAATCACCTTAAAATTATGTCCCCTCTGGGAAAAAGTGTCTGACTGTCATTCGGCATTCTCCGATGATCCTCACCAGTTTATACAGAAGCACAAGAGAAAGAATCTTAACCTGATACATGATAGTCGTCATAGCAACTGCTCCGCCCAAGCCCGCAAAAAATTGTACAGTTGTGAACGCAGAGTGTATGTGACTGTGTGGGAATGTGTGTATTTGTGCGTTTCTCTGTGCATGTGAGTGTGTCTGTGAAAGTGAGAGGGAGAAAAAGACATAGGGATAGACAGACTGAGTATGTGTGAACTCTCTCTCTCACTTTCTCTACCTCACACACATACACGCACACACGCACTCGAATCATAAGTACATCCGTGCATCAAGAAGGGTAAAAAAATTGGACACAGAAAATTGTGTTGCAGGAACAGAGGAAATGCAGGGATGACAAACAAAATGCTGATTCCATGACGAGGTGGATTGGGAGATCAATAGTTCATCTTTGAGCGTATAAATTGTCCGTTCACAGACAGTCTCACACTCTCTCCCACACACGCACAGACACACACACACACACACACACACACACACACACACACACACACACACACACACACACACACACACACACAGAAGTGAAGCAGCGCATGAGGATAGAGATCAAGTAGCAGACAGAAAGATGAAGTGCACTTTCTGATTCTCGGCCTAATCTGTTCAGATCTGATTAGTCAATCAATCCTCCAGCAAAGAACCACTGAAACCTATCTCACACATTTTCAAGAGTTTATCACTGATATTGTCGTGTAAATCATATAAACAGCAGTCTTCACTTTAAGATATATTTGTTAAAATTACGTTCAGGTCGGGCGCCATTTGTTCTTTGTGTCGTGTTGTCCCGTGAGCTTCTGACAAAATCACCAGTGTGAGTTTCTTATGGTCAATGCATCGGCAGACTGTTAATATATTCTGTGTTTTGTTGCGGAAAGAGATGGGAAAGAGTCACTGACCAGGAACATCCCTAACATAACGGTAAGGAAGGATTGACGACAAAACTAAATTGCAGTTGCTCTTCGAACTTTGGATATTTGTCTGCCACATTCACTATCGTGGGGAAAATACGAGATAAGCGCTGTGGATACATTGTTCAGGAACAGTACCTCCGTCTCCAGGAGGCCCGGAGAATTTTAGGTTGCTTTGCAGAAAGATAGGAAGATGGACTATTTCAGTATCACCAGGGCACTTGTGTCGGACTCTGCAGTGTAGCTCTGTGCCATGGGGTTACACTGTGGCAGGGAAAAGTCTCTCGGAGGGCTGCAGGCTGCGCTCGCCAGAGGGCGCTCCCACTCCGGAGAACCGAACAACCATTCAAACGGAGGTACGTGTTCAGAAACATCACTTTCCCTTGAAGAGATCGTCATCATGATCAAGTCAAAACTTACTCTGTTTGTAAATTTGGGGATAAAAGGATGTCGCAGAGGCAATGTGTCAGTTGAATCGCTTGGCGTTGATAAAGAGTCAGTGGGAGAAGGAAGGTGACGTGAGATTTTCAGATGGATAGACTGAGGGTGATAAGGAGAGGGGTGGGTGTAATAAGTAGATCTTATCCCAAAGAATTTTGTCCAATAATTTCCGGACTACTGATGTGAGGCTTACCGGTCTGTAATTTCTTGTTTTTTTTGGTTCTTTCCTGTCCTTCTTAAACTGAGGAACAACACTGACTATTTTTCAGTCGTCTGGAACCTCGTCTGTAAATACAAAGGATACAAGGATATCTAAGGTCTCAGAAGTCTCTAATCTTGCCACTTTCAAAAAATCACAGGGATTTATTCACCATTAATTTCCTCAAGCCACCCAACGTCTCCTTTTTCATAAGAACCTGCCTTAAAATCAGCATACCCATACACTGATCCATCTCTCCATCACGCCTGTCGCCGTGATAAATACAAGTTCAGTTCTCCCCAGAATAAATAAACACTCTATTCCTCTGTTTGTTTTCACTAATTCCCACTACATACTGCTATTAAAGATAAACATCAAATACACCTACCGGTGCATTCCCTTATCTCAATTTGGAAAATCAGCATCAGATTGTGCTGAGCTGCATCCAGGGGCCCTTACTCGACACTCTAATATATTTACGACGATGTAGCCATATTTGTCTGTAACTGCAAGTTGCAAGTTTACGGAAATCTCCACAGTGAAATTGGTAAATTGGTTTATTATTGTCACATTTACTGAGGTGCAGTGGAACCATTCCTTGCATGCCATACATACATATCAATTCGTAGCAACAGTGCGTTGGGGTAGTGCAAGGTAAAACAATAACAGAATATCGAATAAAGTGTTATAGTTAAAGGCAATGTGCTGTGTATGTGGAAAATGAGGTGCAAAGTCAAAACGAGGAATTTAATGTCAAGAGTCCCCCTTATCGTACTAGGGGACCGTTAAATAGTCTTAAGACAGCGGGATAGAAGCTGTCCTTGAGCCTGTTGGTACGTGCTTTCAGACTTCTGTATCTTCTTCCCGACAGGAGGGAGATGAAAGAGAATGTCCGGGGGTGCCGTCTTTGATTATGCTGGCTGCTGCACCGAGGCAGCGATGAGTGTAGACAGAGTCCATTGAGGGCAGGCTGGTTTCCGTAATGTGCTGATATGTGCCCACAACACTCTGCGTTTTGTTTCTGTCTCAGGCAGAGTATTTTCCGTACCAAGCTGTGATTCATCTGGATAGGAATTTTTCTGTGGTGCACCGATAAAATTGGTGAGGATCTCAGGGGATGTGTCCAACTTATTTAGCCTCCTGAGGAAGGAGAGGCGCAGGTTACCATTTTAAGTCATGGCATCCACGTGGTTGAACAAGGACAGGTAATTGGTGATGTTCAGTCCTGGAAACCTGAAGCTCTCAATCCTCTCGACCTCAGCACCGTTGATATTAACAGGAGCACGTGCACTGCGCCCTTTCTGAAGTCAATGACCAGCTCTAGTCGGCCGAATCTCAAACAAAGACAATACGACGTACAGAAAGGAATTAGAGAGCCGAGTGCCATGGCGTCAAGACAACAACCTTTCCTTCAATGTCGTCAACACGAAGGAGCTGGTTGTGACTTCAGACAAGTGGAGTACATGGCCCCTACTTTATCAGTGGTGTGAGGTGGAGACAGTTGAGAGCTTCAGGTTGTCCTGGAGCTGCCACGTGGGCGCTGCAGACAAGTAAACACATCGGCCTCTCTACTGCCTCAGAAGGCGAAGGAATTCAGCATATTCCCGATAACTCTGACCAATTCTTGCAGTTGGTCAATAGAAAGCCTCCGATCCAGATGCACCATAACTGCTCTGCCCAAGACCGCAAGAAATTGCAGAAAGTAATGTTTGGAATGATCTGTCTGAATGGAAGGCAATCATTAATTAAACTGTATCAACCAAAGATGAGGCGCCATTTTCGAATCAGAGCGTCTAATTAGCGGGGCCATGTCTCCCCTCCTAGTCTCTGTTCTCTCTCCCTCTCTCTCTCTCTCTCTCTAACTCACACGTTCTCTCCCTCTGTCAGACACTCTCTTTCGTCCTCCGTCTCTTTCTTTCCACTCACATTCTCTGTTTTTGAACACCCTCTCAGTTTTTGGACCAAGAAGTCTGCCGAGTTCACTTGTGTTTATTGCCCAAGCAATATCATGTATTATCTTATCATTCCTGGAAACCTGAAGCTCTCAATCCTCTCGACCTCAGCAATGTTAATGTAAACAGAAGCATGTGCACGGCCCCCTTCCTGAAGTCAATGACCATCTCCAGTGCGGCCGGATCCCATACAACGACAATACCACGTACAGGAAGGAGACAGAGAACCGAATGGCAAGTCGTCAAGACAGCAACTCTCCCTGAATATTAAAACGAAACAGCTGGTCGTGACTTCAGTCAAGTGGAGTACAAGGCCCCCTACTTTATCAGTGGTGCTGAGGGGGAGACAGTTGACAACTTCAAGTTCTCCTGGAGAAGCAACGTGGACGCTGCAGACAAGGAAGGGCATTAATCCCTCTACTTCCTCAGTAGGCGCAGGAATTAAGCATGTCCCCGATAACTCTTACCAATTCTTGCAGATGACCAACAGAAAGCCTCCGGTCCAGATGCATCACAACTTGGTTTGGCAGCTGCTCTGCCCAATACCGCAAGAAATTGCAGAGAATCTTGTTTGGAATGATCTGTCTGGATGCAATGCAAATATTAATCCAACAATATAAAACGGCGATTAGACGGGATTTTAGAATCAGAGCGTCAAACTAGCGGGGCCCAGATATTCAAGCACCAACAATTGGGAAGGGAGGGCCTTTAACTCTCCCTCTAATTCAATTCTACCATCTTTCTCTCTCAATGTCTGTCTCTCCATCGTCTATCTCTCACACACGTTCTTTCCCTCTGTAACACACTGTCTTTCGTCTTCCGTCTCTTTCTTTCCACCAACATTCTCTCTTCTTGTACATCCTCTCAGTTTTGGAGCAATCAGGGCCTACGTTCACTTGTGTTTATTGTCCAAATGCATAAAGCCATGTCATTGAGTTGAAACATTAACGATTCTTCTCCTTCCAAAGATGCAGTCCACCGAACGAAGTGTTACAGCAGTGCGGTTCTTTATTTTCTTAGAGATTTCTTGCATTTGCCGTGGGTTGCATACTTTCAATTTACATACTCTCTCTGTCTGTCTGTCTGTCTGTCTCTCTCTCTCTCTCTCACACACACACACACACACACACACACACACACACACACACACACACACACACACACACACACACACACACACACACACACCTGTGGACCCTCCCTGTGTCTCTCTCATTCTCTGTCACCCTTTACGTGCCGTATTAGTCCACGTCTCCAGGCAGCGAGGTTCGAATGGGGAACGAGCAAGAGAACAAAGTTGGATCTGATCCTTCGCTTGCGGTTCGACGAGGGTTGCGGGGATAGTTGCTGCCTCAGAGACAGATTGAAGCAATAATCACATTTCACTAGGCTAAATTGGCCGTCGTTGGTATTGCGATGTCCTTAGCCTGAGTGAATAGTGCTGAGCAGTCAACATTATATTGACGAGGGTTGTTCCTTTCCCCAATATGTCTCTGCAAGTTCAACCGTTCTCCTGCAACTACATCGACTGTGTCCCATCTGGGAAAGTAGGCGGGTAGGCGGGACGTTGCTTGTCGGGTGGGGTGGTGCACCCATTGGTCTGACATTCACACACCGCCCACCATCTCCACGACACCACTCGCACAAACAACAGAAGCGTGAACATGCTGCAGGGCGACGGCAGCTGTTTGTGAGGGTTAGAAACAAACCCATCATTTGCAGCCGAAATGCGAATATTTGTTCTCTGGATAGTTTGTGCAACTTGTCTGATCGGTAATTGAGCAACAGACAATTCATCTACTTTCTTGATTCAACCGGATTTCGACCTGAATTATGAAAGCCGTCGGTCTAATATTTTACTATTTGAAAATATTTTTCAGACCCGAGTCATGGAGATTCTGTCACTCAGACGGGGTCCTCAGAAGTGAGGACAGAAGGACAGGAGGTTACTTTTAGCTGCAGCTATGATACTACAGAGAGCGACTACTATTTATATTGGTACCGGCAACGGTCAGACTCAAGGCTTGAGTTTATACTGAGCAAATATTCAGGTGGAAGAGTAGAGAAAGCAGATTTTGCCCGAACCCGCTTCACCGTCCATCTCCAGAAGGAAAGAAAATTCACCAGTTTGACCATCTCATTGCTGCAGCTGAGCGACTCTGCAGTTTATTACTGTGCCTTTGGCGATCGCACAGTGACACAAACCAGTTAATCGCCCGTACAAAAACTCCAGCTTCTGTGTAGATGTCGACTTTGCCCGCTGCAGCTGAATACATCTGCACCCTGCGTGCTGTTTGTGATATCCAGCTGCAGCGGGCAAAGTCGACATCTACACAGAATCTGGAGTTTTTGTACAAGGCTTTAACTGGTTTACATCACTGTCCGGCGGAAGGCGCAGTAATAAACTGCAGAGTCGCTCAGCTGCAGTGATGAGATTGTCAAACTGGTGAATTTTCCTTCCTTCTGGAGATGTCCATTGAAGGGAATTTGAGCAAAATCTGCTTTATCTTCAGCTCCACGAAGGTTTGCGCAGTAGGAGCACAGGTCTTGAGTCTGACCTTTCCCGGTACCAAAATAAGTCCTAGTAGTTGGTCTCTGTAGTATCATAGCTGCAGCTGAAAATCACCTGCTCTCCTTCTCTCTTTACTGCTGAGGACACCGTCTGAGTGACAGAATCTCCATGAATCGGGTCTGCAACATATTTTCAAATAGTAAGAGATTAGACCAACGGATTTCACAATTGAGGTTGAAACCCCGTTGAATCAAGAAAGTAGATGAATTGTGTGTTGCGCAATTACCTGTAACACAAGTTCCACAAACAATCCAGAGGACCAGTATTCGCATTTCGGCTGTAAAGGATGAGAAGGAGAGGAGGTGACTTTCAGCTGCAGCGATGATACTGCAGAGAGCCACGACTATTTGTATTGGTACCGGCAACGGTCAGACTCAAGGCTTGAGTTTATACTGAGAAAATATTCAGGTGGAAGAGTAGAGAAAGCAGATTTTGCCCAAACCCGCTTCACCGTCCATCTCCAGAAGGAAAGATAATTGACCAGTTTGACCATCTCATTGCTGCAGCTCAACGACTCTGCAGTGTATTACTGTGTCTTTGGCCGCACAGTGATGTAAACCAACTAAACCCTCGTATAAAAACTCCAGCTTCTGTGTCGATGTCAACTTTGCCCGCTGCAGCTGAATACATCTGCACCCTGCGTGCTGTTTGTGGTTTCCCGCCACCATGAGAACTCGTTCCAAATTCTTTCAATTTCGCTCACCCTCAATCTGTGCAGCTTCCACTGTGGCTTTACTGTCACTCACTTTCCAATGTCTGTCTATTGATTCCTAACCTCTGCTCTCCCCTGGTTTTATTTTTCTTGGATATATGAATGTCTGCATCAGCTGCCCGCTGTGTTCCATTCGCTGTCAGTGGTATGTTTCCTATTCCAGTCACAGACGTCCAACCTCGGAAAAGTGAGCGTCCTCCCAGGAGTCGCAGGCCTTGTTCTGCGCGGGACAGCTGGTGGGAGTATTCGCAAACATACATGTGTTCATTGCGGCCAACAAGTTCTATTTTAACTTCATCAGTCCACAGGAAAAGTTTCCAAAATGCATCAGGCATGTTTAGATATTTCTGTGAAGACTTCTGACGCTGAAGTTTGTGGAGAGGACGCAGGAAAGTTTGGAGAAAAAAGGGTGCAGAATTTCATGAAAATAACACCTCTCCAACGGTTAAGAACGAGGATGGATCGATCATGCTTTGGGCTTGTGTTGCAGCCAGTGTCACGGGGAACATTTCACTCGTAGATGGAAGAATGAATTCAATTAAATACCAGCAAATTCTGGAAGCAAACATCACACCGTCTGTAAAAAAGCAGAAGATGAAAAGTGGATGGCTTCTACAACAGGATAACGATCTGAGACACGCCTCAGAATCCACAATGGACTTCCTCAAGAGGCACAAGCTGATTGTTTTGCCATGGACCTCACAGTCTCCCGACATAAAAATCATCGAAAATATGTGGATCGACCTCAAAAGACCAGTGCATGCAATACGGCCCAAGAATCTCACAGAACTGGAATCCTTTTGCGAGGAAGAATGGGTGAAAATCCCGCAAACAAGAATTGAACGACTCTTGTCTGGCGACAGAAAGAGTTTACAAGCTGTGATACTTGCCAAAGGGGGTATTACTAAGTACTGACTATGAAGGGTGCCCAAAGTTTGCTTCGGGCCCTTTTCCTTTTTTGTTATTTTGCAACTGTGAAAGATGGAAATAAAAAAGTAATCTTGCTTAAAATATTAAAGAAACGTGTCATATTCAACTTTCTGCCTTCTGGAAATCAGGTCATCTTTTACTCGCTTAGCTTTTCACAGTAACATAAATTTTGGCCGGGGTGCCCAAAGTTTTGTGTGCCACTATATATTTTCTATACATTATATAATGGAGAGGGGAATGACGGAGGGGTCAGAGAGAGAGAGAGAGAGGGAGAGAGAGGGGAGAGAGGGAGCGAAAGCTTTGAGAGAGCAAAGAAATAGTGGTAGAGGGAGGGAGGGAGAGAGAAAAGGGGAGACAGACATATAAGGAAGGAAGGAGAGGGAGAGACACATTCTAGTCAGGAAAGCTTGTCACTGTGTGGGTTCCCAAGGACTTATTCCTGGTATCGGATTGGCTCATGTTTGAGGGCTGAAGCACAGCACTGTGTCAGCCGTGGTTAAAAATTCCCTTACTCTCTCTCTCCCATCCTCCCAGTTTCCCTCTCTCTCTCTCTCTCTCTCTCTGATTCTCCCCTGTTGTCTGATTACGTATGTGTGTGCGTCACGGTGTATGTGTGTGTCGGGCTGCCTGTGTGTCTGTGTCTGTGTGTGTTTGTGTGTCTTCTCTCTGTTTGCCCTCTCCTCCCTCTGCGTTTATGTATTCTCATCACTGTGGGCGTCACGCGCGCTCTCCCTCTCTCTCTCGCTCTCTCTTTCTATTTCTCAGTCCCCCTGCCTTCTCCTTGCAAGTTTCTTTCTCTCCCATGCTGCCCTCCTTCAGTTCCTGGCTGCTCTGCTTCTCCCGCTGCCTATGGCTGCAACAACTGCACTGCCACGGGGATCGGTACGTGACCAAATTGCCACAATTCATATAAACAGCTCCGATGTTCACTTAAAAGGTCTGGATTCCAGTTACCCCGACGACACAATATTGTATGGAAAGTAAATTGCAAGAGACTGCAGTGAATTAAAACCGAATGAATGTAGGTATGTAGGCATCGGAGGGAACGGCAAGTTGTGAACGGACACAAAGAACCCATGGTGGGATGTTGCTCGTTTGATAAAAGACAGATGGAGAAAATGTGAAAAATTCCGAACTTGTTCTCATTGCAGGAAAATTAAGTAAAACATACTGTTCAAATGGTAAAAGATTACAACCGTAGAACCATAGACCACTACAGCACAGAAAACAGGCCATTCGACCCGTCTAGTCTGTGCCGAAGCCTTATTCCGCTATTCCCATTGACCTGCACCCTGTCCATAACTCTCAAGCCCCTCCCATCCATGTATCTTAAAACTTAAGTGTGAGCCTGCATTTACCATGTCAGATGGCAGCTCGTTCCACAGTCCCACCACTGAGTGAAGACGTTTCCCCTCCCTAAACCTTTCCCCTTTCACCCTAAAGCCATGTCTTCTCGTACGTATCTCTCCTAATCGAAGTGGAGGGAGCCTACCCGCATTTACTCTGTCTATACCCCTCATAACGTTGTAAATCTCTGTCAAATCTCCCCTCATTCTTCCACTCTCCAAGGAATAAAGTCCTAACCTTACCCTATGACTCCTGACGACCTGCTCAAACATACTATTAAGTCTTCTCTGCACTCAGTCAACCTTCCTGATATCCTTCCTATCTTTAGGTGACCAGAAATGCACACAGTACTCCAAAATTGGCCTCCCCAATGTCTTATACAATCTCACAATAACATCCCAACTCCCATACCACTCTGAAATGTAGCAAGTCGGGGGTCTCCATTTGGGTCACTCTGCATGTAAAGTAATTGGCTCATTGTTGTCATAGATGTCGAGATGCAGGGGAAAGCTTTCGATTTACGTGCTGTCCAGACAGATCATTCGAATCACAAGTACATTCGCTCAGCAAAAAGGAAAAAAAAAGACTAAATGCAGAAAATAGTGTTGCAGCAACACAGTAAGCTCAGGGCTGACAAATGAAGTGCTGACTCCGTGACGAGGTGGATTGGGAGATCAATAGTTCATCTTTGAGCGTATCAGATGTCCGTTCAAGAGTCTTAAAAGAGCGGGATTCAGTCCTGTTGTCTAGCCGTAAGTGTTGCCAAACTTTTCAAAATTCTGCACGGTGGGATGGCATGGAGAAGAAGAGTGCACTTTTAAAATGCTAGAAGCTTTCCCGAGGTAGCGTGAAGTGTAGACGGAGTCAATGGAGGGAAGATGGTTTCCGTGACGGACTGGGCTGCGATCACAACTGTGCAATTACTTGCTGGCTTGGGCAGAGCAGTTTCAATGCCAACCTATGATGCATCCCGATAGGATGCTCTCTTTCGGGCCTCTGTATGAACTGGTGAGGGTCATCAGTGACATGCCGAATTTGCTCAATCCTCTGGAGAGGTAGAGGCGCTGGTGTGCTATCTTGTCCAAACCGTTCATGTGACTGGAGAATGAAACAGATGTTGCCGATACTTACACCAAGGAATTTGAAGCTCGGAACAATCTGCACCACATCAGCACTGATACAGACGGGCTGGAAGTCGATAAGTTTCTTTTTTTATGACACTGAGGCGAGGCAGAGGCTGTTGTCTTGACACGATGCCACCAGTCTCTCCATCTCCTTCGTGGACTCCTTCTCGTCATTGTTTGAGATCCAGCCGACGACGGTGGTGTCATCCGCGAACATGTAAATAAAGTTAAAGCAGATTTTGACCACAGAGTCCTGAGTGTTGAGGGAGAACAGCAAGATTCTGCCTACGCAGCCTTGTGGGTTACCGTGTGTGTTGGTGATTATTGAGGAGGCGCTGTCGCTTATCGTAACTGATTGTGGTCTGTTGGCCGAAGGATCCAGTTGCGGAGGAAGGAAGTTGCAAACACCAATCTCCAGGAGTTTCGAAATGAGTGCATTTGGAATTATAGTGTTAAACGCTGAGCTTTAGTCAATAAATTGGAGTCTGACGGGGGTGACTTTCTTTGATGATATGTCAGTGATGGGTGTAGGGCCAAGGAGATGGAATCCTCCGTGGTCCTGTTCCGGAGGTAGCGAAATGCAGTGGGTCCTGAGTGTCGAGATGGTGTGGGAGTCTGGAGTTAATGTGTGACATGACCAGCCTATCGAAGCTCTTTATGATTCTGGATGTCAGAGTGACAGCGTCCCAGCCGTTAAGACAACATGCCTTCTTCTCCTTGATGATACTGGACTTCTTAACGGAGGTAGAAATCTCAGATTACAGCAGGATTATGTTGAGGAGTTCTGCGAATAGTCCCACCAGCTGGCCCGCGTTGGTACTGAGAACAAAGCCGGCCACTCCATCGGGGCCTGTCACTTTTCCGAGCTGCGATGTACCTGACTTGAATTGGAAACAGACCATCGGCCACGAATGGAACACTGCCGCAAGCTGATGCAAACATTCATATATCCCAGAAAAATAAAACCAGGGGAGAGCAGAGGTTATGAATCAAATGACAGACTTTGGAAACTAAGTGACTGAAAAGCCACAGCAGCCACTGCACAGACGGAGGGCGAGGGAAACTGAACGAATTTGGGACGAGTTCTCAGGGTGGCGGGAAACCACAAACAGCACGCAGGATGCAGATGTATCCAGCTGCAGTGGGCAAAGTCGACATCGACGCAGAACCAGGAGTTTTTGTACGAGGGCTTAACTGGTTTACATCACTGTGTTGCGGAAGCCGCAGTAATAAACTGCAGAGTCGGTCAGCTGCAGCGATTTGATGGTCAAACTGGTGAATTTTCTTTCGTTGTGGAGATGGACGGTGAAGCGAGTTTGGGCAAAATCTGTTTTCTCCTCACCTCCTCCTGAACCTTTGCTTAGTATGAACTCAAGTCTTGCGTCTGACCGTTGCCGGTACCATTGTAAAGAGTAGCCGTTCGATGTCGTATCATAGCTGCAGCTGAAAGTCGCCTCCTGTCCTTCTGTCTTCACTTCTGAGGACACCGTCTGAGTGACAGAATCTCCATGACTCGGGTCTGAAAAATATTTTCAAATAGTGAAAGATTATACCAACGGCTTTCACAATTCAGGTCGAAAGCCCGTTGAATCAGGAGAGTAGATGAATTGTCTCCTGCGCAGTTACCTATCAGACAAGTTTCACAAACAATCCAGAGGACGAGGATTCGCATTTAGGCTGTAAAGGATGGGTTTGTCTGTAACCCTCACAACCAACTTCCTTCGGCCTTCAGGGTGTTCTCGCTGCTCCCGGTTTTGCGCGTGGTGGCGTGGAGTTCGTGAGCTGGGAGTACTTGCTTTCCAAACCAGCTCCGCCCTCCACACACCGCCTACCCGCCTCCTTCCCCAGATACGACACAATCGATGTACTTTTAACAGAAGGGTTAAAATTGCAGAGACCGGTTGGTGAAAGAATCAACGCTCGTCAATATATAACGGGGACTGCTCGGCAATGCTGCCTAAGGTTCACGACATCGCAAAAGCAATGTCCTTCAGAGACGACACAGACTGACGGGTGAAATGTGATCATTGGTTCAATCTGCCTGTGAGGAAGTAACCCTCCCTGCAACCCCCGTCGTGCCGCAGCGAAGGGTCAGATCTGAAATTGTTCTGTTGCTCGTTCGTCATTCAAAACGCGCTGGATGGAGACGTGGGCTAATTCGGCACATAAATGCTGACAGTGAATGAGAGAGACAGAGGGAGTATCCATTGATGTGTGTGTGTGTGTGTGTGTGTGTGTGTGTGTGTGTGTGTGTGTGTGTGTGTGAGTGTGTGTGTGTGTGTGTGTGTCTGTGTAAGTGATGGGGAGAGAAAGACAGAATCAGAGCGATTATGTGTGAACTCTCTCTCTCTCTCACTTTCTCTATCTCTCTCACAACACAGAAACACACACATACGCGCGCGCGCGCCCACACACACACACACACACACACACACACACACACACACACACAGTCAGAAAGAAAGAAGGGGAGGGGGCGAGATTACAGAAATTGAAAAGCAAGCAAGGAGGTTCATATTTTTTCTTTTTTTGCGCTGATCTGCTCAGTTCTGATTCGCCAACCAGTCCTCTAGCAGAGAACCACCACAGCCCATCTTCCAAAAAGTGAAGGGGGCCGATGTTGTCTTCTTCATGTACCTCACTGATTATATTGGCTGGGCTGCCATAGGAGTTTTTGATGAAGTGGCCATTGTGGGTCGAATGCACTCGAAGACTGTTCATCTATTCTGGTTTGTTGCTGGAACGAGGGGGAAGCATTCAATGACCCAGGAACCTCCCGAACCAACGACTGAAGAGGGACAGAGCATAATATTGAAATGTAGTTACTCGGCGACGGGCTCCATATGTTTTTTTTCTGCAGGCAATAGTGTGGAGAGAATCCGAGATATGCGCTGAGGATACGTGGCTCAGGAAGATTATCCCCGTCACGAGAACACCCAGAGAGGTTCTCGGCTGCTTTGCAGCACGGTAGCAAGAAGGTCCACTTGAGTATCACTGCGGCTTTTTTGTCGGATTCCGCAGTGCTTCTTTGCGCATCGGGTCACACTGTTGCAGGGGAAACGTTACTCAGAGTACGCTGGCCAGGTGGAGCACATAGTCCGGCGGACGTGACATTAGTTCAGAGTTTTACTTACTGTACTGCACACTGACACAGCTGAACAGCCGATCATGGTGCATCTCAGAGTTATTGCAATCTTTTACCAGCAATGGAAACAATATATCGGTGTGCACAGAAATTTGTTCACTCGTCACCTTGCTGCACACCACTGCACATGGGTTATCTCTGTAATTTCACAAATTCCACCGACAAACCTGAATCTATTCCTTTGCAATTCATTGCATCTTCTTGCAACTTATTTTTGATTCATCATCACATTTAGCTACCAGACCTTCCGTGATGTCACCGGAGCTATTCACATAAATTGTGAATCGTTCGGCCGTCAGTGATCCTTGGGACACACCACTCGTTGTAGAGTGAAGCATGGTGATAAACAGAGTTAAGGGCAGGCTGACATGGAAGGAAGGAAGGAAGAGGAGACAAGGAAACAGAGACGGAAACAAGCAAGAGGGAGAGCGAGCGAGAGAGAGAGAAAGAAGCGGATAAGAGACGGAAGAAAGAGAGAGAGAGGGAGAGGATGTGGAGAAAGTGAAGGGGTGAGAGAGGGAATAAAGGAAGGGAGAGAGAGAAGACAGTTATCGAACAGGAGTCAGAGAGAGGCTGTAAACCAACACACAATCTGGTTGGTCCCCAGGAGATTCAGTTTTGCCTTACCCGCCAATCCTTCGCCAGGGAAACGCCACCAGTCTCAGAAAGTGAAGGGTGCCGCGGATCTGACATATCCGTCTTCTTCAATATACGTCATCTCCGGTGAAAAACTGGAAAATAATGTGCCTTTCAACATGAAGACAGATGGCATGTGTTCCCTGTGTTCCTTACTGATTTTATTAGCCATGCTGTCTGGCGAGTCCCTACTAAAACAGGAAATCTCCGTTCTGTGGGTTGAATACACACCTGGGTGTTAATATATTCTGTGTTTTGTTTCAGGAACGAGCGGGAAATATTCGGCCAGCCAGGATCCGTTGAATTAACTGTTGAGGAAAGACAGACCATAATACTGAATTGTATTTACTCGAAAGCGAATGCAGATCTTTTTAGGTACATTCAGCATTGCGGGGATTCTCCAAAATTATTGCTGAAGATATATAGCTCGAAAAAGATAGAGCGATCTCCAGAATGTCCGGACAGGTTTCCGCAGAGAAGCAGAAGGATAACAACAGTGTTTATTTAAATATCTCCACGGCGCTTGTGTCGGACTGCACCGTGTATCTCTGTGCCACGGAAACCACACTGTTCCAGTTAGATGTCGGATCCGGACAAAAAGCTGCTCTAGGTGTTGCAAAGGTCCGTCAGTAGAGGGCGTCCTTAGTTAAATGTGTATGCTCTCGTTCTCTCTCTCTCTCTCTCTCTCTCTCTCTCTCTCTCTCTCTCTCTCACACACACACACACACATTACACACACAAACGCTCGCACGCACACACACGCAGAAAAAGAAGGAGAAAGCGAGGATAGAGATCGAGAAGCAGACAGAAAGATGAACTCCCGTTTCTGATTCGTGCGCGAATCAGTTCAGATCTAATTATCCAATCAATCCGATAGCAAGAACCACCCAAAACATCTCCCAAAAAGTGATGGGTGCAGTTGATATGATTTACACGCCAATACCTGTGTAAACCTGTTGAAAATACGATATATTTGTTGAAATTACCTTCATGACATCCCCATTTGTTCTTTGTGTCGTGTTGTCCAGCGAGTTTCTGATTGAATCGCCAGTATGAGTTCCTTATGCTCAATGCAGCCAAATACTGTTAATATATCTGTGTTTTGTTGCAGAAACAAATGGGAAAGATTCAGTGACTCAGATTCAGAGAAGTCGAGAAATGCGCTGCAGATACATGTTTGAGGAACAGTACATCCGTCTCATGAATACCTGGAGAAGCTCTAAGATTGGATAAGATATCTTTTCTTAGACACATGTACATCGAAACACACAGTGAAATACTCATTTTGCTGGAGAGTTCTGGGGGTAGCCCGCAGGTGTCGCACGCTCTACGCGCCAACAGCGCATGGTCACAACTTTATCACCCGTACGTCTCTGGGTAACCGCAACACTACCATGCCTGCCCTACAGAAAGACAGCAAGAGGGTCTATTTAAGTATCACCAGGGCTCTTGTGTCGGACTCGGTAGTGCAGCTCTGTGCAATGGGGTTACAATGCGGCAGGGACAGTCTCTCCAAAAACTGCAGTCTGGGCTCGTGAGAGGCCGCACTCACACCGGAGAACTGGACAACAATTCAAACGGCGGCACGTGTCCAGAAACATTATTTTTTTTCCCTGATGCAACGATAAATATTGGTGAGGGTCAAAGCGGAGATGTTCAATTTGCTTAGCCTTCTCAGGAAGTAGAGGCGCTGGTGAGCTTTCTTGGCCACGGCATCCACGTGGTCGGACCAGGACAGGCCATTTCCGATGTTCAGTTCGAGAAACCTGAAGCTCACAATCCCCACGACCTCAGCACCGTTAATGCCGACTGGAGCATGTGCACTGCCCCCTTCCTGAAGTCAATGTTCAGCTCCAGTAGGCCGGATCTTAAAGAACAACAAGAAGGCGTGGAGGAAGGAGATAGAGAGCAGAATGGCATGTTGGCATGACAACAAGTCAACAAGTGTCGTGAAAACGAAGGATCTGGTCGTGACTTCAGACAGGTGGAGCACACGACCCTTTCTTTATCAGTGGTGCTGAGGTGGAGACAGTTGACAGCTTCAGGTTGTCCTGGAACAGCCACGTGGACGCTGCAGACAAGGAAGCACATCAGCCTCTCTACTTCCTCAGAAGGCGCAGGAATTCAGCATGTCCCCGAAGATACATATCATTTCTTGCAGATGCGCAATAGAAAGCCTCCGATCCAGATGCATCACAAATTGCTTTGGCAACTGTTCTGCCGAAAACCGCAAAGGTCCGCAATAATGGAACGCTGCATAATTCAGCTAGTTATTCCCGGTCTAATGCATCGACAAATACTCAAACTATCCAGATTAGTCAAGTTTATGTGCGTCTTTCTTCCTTTACACCGTCGTGTGGATCAAAAGACATTTCTCTCTCTATTTCTCTCTCTTTCTCTCTCCACGACAGTCTCCCCTTTTCTCTCTCTCTCTTTCTCTCTCTCTCTCTCATATTCAGACATGTTCTTTTCCTCTGTCTCACACTCTCGTTCGTCCTCCGTCTCTTTCTTTCCACTCACGTTCTCTCTTTTTTTACATCCTCTGTGTGTTGGGCCAATCAGGCCACGAGGTGTTCACTTGAGTTTATTGTCCAAATGCATCAAGCCATGTCATGGAGTTGCAACCTGAACGGTGCTTCTCCTTCCAAAGATGCAGTACACCCAACGAAGTTTTTCCAGCAGAGCTGTTATTTATTTTCTTCTAGATTGCCAGCATTTGCAGCAGGTTGCGTTCATTTAATTTACATCCTATCTCTCTGTCTGACATTCTTTCCCACTGTCTATCTCTCTCTCCCTCCATGTCTCCCTCTCCCTTTCACTGACACATACAGACACACGCACACACGCGCGCACACACAGACGCAACACACAGACAGACAGACAGACAGACAGACACACACACACACACACACACACACACACACACACACACACACACACACACACACACACACACACACACACACACACACGTCGGCCCTCTGTCCATCACTCTCATGCTCTGTAACTCTTTATGTGCCGAATTAGCCCACGTATCCTTCCTGCGCGTTTTGAATGAGGAACGAGGAAGAGAACAATTTTGGATCAGATGATTTGCTGCGGTTCGAAGGGGATTGAAGGGAGATTTACTTCCTCAGAGACACAGAGAACCGTTTATCACATTTCACCAGGCAGTCTGTGTGCTCGCTGAAGTCTAAATTGACCATGGGCAGTATTGCAATGTCGTCAGCGCTAGTTAAGAGTACCGAGCTGTCCCCGTTAGCTTGATCTGGGTTGTTTCTTTCACCATGCAGTATCTACAATTTGAACCGTTACTTTCAATGGAATGCGGAAGTACGCGGGTAGGTCGGGTGTGGTGGGTGGAGCTGGTGGGAAGAGGAGAGGCTCAAATTGGTCTGACATTCAATCACCGCCCAACATTTCCACGACACCATCCGCACAAAGGGGAGAAGACGGATCATCCTGAAGGACGACGGCAGTTGTGTGTGAGGGTTGTAAACAAACCCATCGTTTACAGCCGAAATGCGAATACTCGTCGTCTGGATTGTTTGTGGAACTTGTCTGACAGGTAATTGCGAAACATACAATTCATCTACTTCCTTGATTTAACGAGGGTTCGACTTGAAATGTGAAAGCCGTCGGTCTAATCTTTCACTATTTGAAAATATTTTTCAGACCCGAGTCATGGAGATTCTGTCACTCAGACGGTGTCCTCAGAAGTGAAGACAGAAGGAGAGGAGGCAACTTTCAGCTGAAGCTATGACACTGGAGGGAGTTACTACTATTTATTTTGGTATCGGCAACGCTCAGACGCAAGACGTGTGTTCATACTGTCCAAATATTCAGTTGGAGGTGAAAGAAAAGCAGACTTTGCCCAAACACGCTTCAGCGGCCATCTTAAGAAGGGAAGAAAATTCACCAGATTGACCATTTCATCGCTGCAGCTGAGCGACTCTGCAGTTTATTACTGCGCCTTACGCCGCACAGTGATGTAAAATGATTAAACCCTCGTTCAAAAACTTCAGCTTCTTTGTAGCTTTTGACTTTTCCCACTGCAGCTAGATACATCTGCATCCTGTGTGCTGTTTGTGGTTTCCCGCCACCATGAGAACTCGTCCCAAATCCTTTGAATTTCACTCGCCCTCGGTCGGTGGAGCTTACTCTGTGGCTTTTCCGTCGCTTACTTTCCAACGTCTGTCATTTGATTCATAACCTCTGCTCTCCCTTGGTTTTATTTTCTCTGGAGTAGATGAGTGTCTGCATCAGCTGGCCGCTGTGGTCCATTCGCGATCACTGGTATGTTTCTAATTCAAGTCACAGAAATCGAACCTCGGGACAGTGACCGGCCCCGATGGAGTCGCCGGCCTTGATCCCAGAACCTCCGCGGAAAATCTGGTGGGAGTATTCTCAGAAGTCCTTAACATTACTCTACTCCAATACTGGATTCCTACCTGCGTTAAGACGACTGGGGTGCGGTTACTCTGACATCCAGAATCATGAAGTGCTTCGAGAGGCTGGTCATGTCACACATTAACTCCAGCCTCCCAGACAACCTCGACCCACTGGATTTCGCTACCGCCGAAACTGCTGCACGGCGGATGCCATCTCTTGGTCCGACACTAATATCTGGCACATCTGGATAACAAAGTCACCTCCCTCAAACGCCTATTTATGGACTATAGCTCCGCCTTTGACACCATAATTCCAAACGCACTCATTTACAAACTCCTCGACATTGGTATCTGCTACCTGCTTCCTCCGCAACTGGATGCTTGACGTCTTGACCTACAGACCACAATCAGTAAGAATAAGCGACAACACCTCCTCAATAATGCTCAACACACACGGTAACCCGCATGGCTGCGTTCTCAGAACGTTGCTGTTCTCCTTCAACACTCAGGACTCTGTGGTCGAAATCTGCTTTAATTCCATTTGCAAAGTCGCGGGTGACACAGCCGTAGTGGGCCTCATATCAAACAATGACAAGAAGGAGTCTATGAAGGAGATGGAGAGTCTCGTGGGATTGTGTCTAGACAACAACCTCAGAGTGGAGAAGCTTATCGACTTCGCGCGTCTGTATCAGTGATGCTGTATTGCAGATTGTTCAGAGCTTCACATTCCTAGGTGTAAGTATCGCCATCACTTTTCTCCGATCCAGCCACGTGGACAGTTTGTACAAGATAACACACCAGCTCCTCTAATTCTCCAGAAAACTAAGGAAATAACATACAACATAGAACACTAAAGCAGAGTTCTGCTGTGTTCCACAGCCTTCGGCCCCCGATGTTTTGCCGACATTTTACCCTGCTGTATCCAACCCTTCTCTCTCACATAGCCCCCATCTCTCTATCTTCATGTGTCTATCTAAGAGTCTCTTAATAGTCTCTAATTTATCTGCCCCCACCACCTTTGCAGACGTGGCGTTCCAGGCACCCACCACGGTCTGTGTAAAAAATGTAACCCTGAAATGCCCCTCATACCTTCCTCCAATCACCTTAAAATTATGTCCCCTCGTGTTAGGCATTATTGCCCTGGGCAAAAGTCTCTGACTGTCATTCGGCATTCGCTGATGATCCTTACCAGTTTATATAGAGGCACAAGAGAAAGCACCCTATCCGGATGCAGTATAGTTGGCATGGAAACCGCTCTGCCCAAGCCCGCAAAAAAGCACAGTTGTGAACGCAGCCCAGTCACACACGGAAACCATCCTCCTCTCCACTGACTTCGTCTACACTTTCCGCCGCCTTGGGTAAGCAGTCAACACTTTCAAATACCCTTCTTCTTCTCCATCCTATCCCAAAGGGCAGAAGGTAGAGAAGCTTGATAACACGTACAGCTGGACTCAAGAACAGCTTCCATCCTGCTCTTTTAAGACTCTTGAACGGAGATCTGAAACGCTTAACAATGAATTAGTGATCTCCCAGTCCACCCCGTCATGGAGTAAGCACTTTGTTTGTCTGCCCTGCACTGACTATGTTTTTTCAACACTATTTTCTGCAGCTTTTCTTTCTCCTCTATGCAACACAAATGTACTAATGATTCGAATGATCTGTCTGGAGAGCACGCAAACGAAAGCTTTTCCCTGCATCTCGGTATCTCTGACAATAATGACCGAATTACTGTACATGCAGCGTGACCCAAATGGAGACCCTGATCTTGCTGCATTTCAGATTTACTTTCTTTTGTCATTTCAACATTATGTTTGTTTTAATTCCCTGCAATGCGAACATGTTCGGAATTTTTCACATTTTTGTCCAATTGTCTTTTCGTCAACAGAGCTGCATCCCACCATGGGTTCCTTGTGTCCAGTGACAACCTACCGTTCCATCTGACGCCTACAGACCTGTATTCATTCGGTTTAAATTCATTGTCGTCCCATTGCAATTTACTTTCCATACAATATTGCGTCATCGGGGAATCTGGAAACCAGACCATTCAAGTGAACATCGGAGATATTTATAGAAATAGTGAACAGTTGGCCACGTACCGATCCCTGTGGCACTGCAGTTTTTGCAGCAAGAGACAGCGGGAGAGCAGCCAAAGATGGAAGGAAGGAAGAAGGGGAGAGACAGAAGCTGACAAAGAGACAGACAGGGGGACGGAGGAAGAGAAAGGGAAAGAGAGAGGGAGAGAGAGTGACACACACAGAATGTGTATACATACATACAGGTGCAGGAGAGGGCAAAGTGAGAGAGAAGACCCACAAACACACGCAGACGCAGGTAGACAGACACACCGACACACACATACACCGACACACACAAACACACACAGACACACCGAAAAACACATACATCCACACACACACACGCGCGCGCGTGCGCGTGGCGAACACACACACACACACACACACACACACACACACACACACACACACACACACACACACAAACACAGACACACACACACACACACAACTAGGGACACTGAGAGAGAGAGAGAGGAAAAAAAGAGAGAGGATGAGAGAAAGAGAGTAAGAATATCATGTTTGAGGGCTCAAGCACCGCACTGTGTCTGCCATAGCTAAAAATTCTCTTACTCTCTCTCTCTCTCTCTCACCTCTCCTCCCCATCTCTCGCTCATTCTACCTTGTTTTCTCTATGTGTGTGTGTGTGTGTGTGTGTGTGTGTGTGTGTGTGTGTGTGTGTGTGTGTGTGTGTGTTTCTGTGTCTTCTCCTTCACTCTGCCCTCTGCTCTATCTGCCTTCATCACGGTGTGGGTCTCGCTCTCTTTATCTCTCTCTTACTCTTTCTCCTTCCACCAGCCTGTTTTCTTGTCAGTTTATTTCTGTCCACTTCTTCCTTTCTTCCATCCCTGGCTGCTGTACTTCTCCTGCTGTCTCTGGCTGCAGCAACTGCAGTGCCGCAGGGATCGGTACGTGGCCAACTTTCCACTATTTATATAAATAGCTCCGATGTTTACTTGAAAAATCTGGTTTCAAGATGCCCAGACGCAAGTGCAGGACTGACAAATAAATTGCTGACTCCATGACGATGCGGATCGGGAGATCAATAGTTCTTCTTTGAGCCGATAAGAAATAGAGGCGCTGGTGTGCTACCTTGTTCAAAGCGTCAAGGTGTCTAGAGCAGGTAAAAAAAATGCCGATACTTACACCTCGGAATCTGAAGCTCTTAACAATCTGCACCAGAGAAGCACTGATACACACGGGAGTGAAGTCGATATGCTTCTTTTTCTGACACTGAGGCAGAGGTTGTTGTCTTGACACGATGCCAGGAGACTCTCCATCTCCTTCATGGACTCCGTCTCGTCATTGTTTGAGATCCCGCTCACTTCGGTGGTGTCATGCGCGAACTTTCAAATTCAGTTAAAGCAGATTTTGACAACAGAGTGTTGAGGGAGAACAGCAAGGTTCTGAGAACGCATCCTTGTGGGTGACCATGTGTATTGAGGATTAATGAGGTGGAGCTGTGCCTTATCCTTCCTGATTGTGCTCTGTTGGTCAATAAATCTGGGATCCAGTTGCGGAGGAAGGAGGTGAAGACATCAAAACTGTGGAGGTTGCAGATGAGTGCGTTTGGAATTATCGTGTTTAAAGGCGGGAGCTTCAGTCAATAAAAAGAGGTGTAACTGAGGTGACTTTGTTCTACAGATGTGCCAGATATTTGTATAGGGCCAGGGCGATGCCAGCCGCCGTGGACCAGATTCAACGGTAGCGAACGGTTGTCTGGGAGGCTGGAGTTAATTTGTGACATGACCAGCCTCTCGAAGCACTTCATGTTTCTCGATGTCAGGGTGACTGCGCCCCAGTCGTTAAGACACCGTGCCTTGTTCTCCTTGACTATACTGGTCTTCTTAACGCAGGTAGTAATCTCCTATTGGAGCAGAGTGATGTCAAAAATTCCAAGGATCCAGATGCGGAAGAAGAAAGTTGCAGACACCAATGTCGAAGAGCTTGGGGATGAGTGCGTTTGCAATTGTGGTGTACAGGTGGAGATTTATTCAGTAAAAAGGGGGCTGACGGATGTGACTTTGTTGTGCTGATGTGAAATATATTCGTGTAGGGCCAGGGAGATGGCATCCTCCGTGGACCAGTATCGGCGATAGCGAAATGCAATGGGTCGAGGTTGTCTGGCAGGCTGGAAGCTGGGAGGCTGGAAGTCTGTGACATGACCAGCCTCTCGAAGCACATCATGATTCTGGATGTCAGAGTGACTGCGCCCTGGTCGTCAATACACCATTCCTTGTTCTCCTTGATGATAGTGGTCTTGTTAACGCAGGTAGGAATCTAAAATTGGAGTGGTGACATGTTAAGGACTTCTGCGAATACTCCCACCAGCTGCACCGCGCCTGTGCTGAGAATAATGAGCCAATTACCCTACATTTAGAGTGACCCAAATGGAGACCCCGATCTTGCTGCATTTCAGAGTTGTAATCTTGTACCATTTGAACAATATGTTTGCTTTAATTTCCCTGCAATGGGAACAAATTCGGAGATTTTCCACATTTTTCTCCATTTGTCTTTGCGTCAACCGACCTACATACCGCTATGGGTTGCTTGTGTCCGGTTACAACTTACCGTTCCATCTGATGCCTACATACCTGTATACAGTCGCTTTAAATTCATTGCAGGCTCTTGCAATATATTTTCAATAAAATATTGCGTCGTCGGGGCACCTGGAAACCAGAACTCTCGAGTGAACATCTGAGCTATTTAAATAGATTGTGGAGCGTTGTCCACATCCCGATGGGATGGAATGGGTAAGAGGAACGGTTCGTGAAAATGTTGGCTTCTTTCCCCAGGCAGCGGGAAGTGTAGACGCACTCTGTGGAGGGGAGGATGGCTTTAGTGTCGGACTGGGCTGCGTTCACAAATCTGAACCTTTTTGCGGGCTTGGGCCGAGCAGTTGCCATGCCAATCTATGATGCATCCGGAAACGATGCTTTCTCGAAAGCCTCTGTACAAACGGGTGAGGTTCGTCAGAGACATGCCGAAATCCTCAGCCTTCTGGAGAAGTAGAGGAGCTGGTGTGCTGTCTTGTACAAAGCGTCCACGTGGCTGGAGCAGGTAAAAATATTTGGCGATACCTACACCTTGGAATTTGAAGCTCTGAACAATCTGCACCACAGCAGCACTCGTGCACATAGTCGTGAAGTCGATAAACTTCAGTTTTCTCACACTGAGGCAGAGGCTGTGGTTTGACACGATGCCACGTTACTCTCTATCTCCTTCATGTACTTCTTCTCGTCATTGTTTGAGATCCGGCCCACTGGGGTGGTGCATTCCGCGAACATGCAAATGAAGTTAAAGCAGATTTTGACCACAGAGTCCTGAGTGTTGAGGGAGAACAGCATGGTTCTGAGAACGCAGCCTTGTGGGTTACCTTGTGTGTTGAGCATTATTGTGGAGGTTCTGTCGCTGATCCTTCCCGATTGTGGTCTCTTGGTCAAAAAGTGAAGGATCCAGTTGCGGATGAAGGGAGTTGCAGACACTAATGTCTTGGAGTTCGGAGGTGAGTGTGTTTGGAATTATGGTGTTGAAGGCAGAGCTTTTGTCGATAAATAGGAATCTGACGGAGGTGACTATGTTATTCACATGTGCCAGATATTAGCGAAGGGCCAGTGAGATGGCATGCTCCGTGGACCAGTTTCGATGGTAGCGAAATGCAGTGGATCGAGGTTGTCTTGGAGGCTGGAGTCATTGTGTGACATGACCAGCCTCTCGAAGCACTTCACGATTCTGGATGTCAGCGGGACCGCGCCCGAGATGTTTAGACTCCATGCCTTCTTCTCCTTGATGATACTGGTCTTCTTACGCAGGTAGGAATCTCAGATTGGAGCAGGGTGATGTTGAGGAGGTCTGCGAATATTCCCACCAGCTGGCTCACGCATGTAGTGAGAAAACTGCCGGCGACTTCATTGGGATGGTCACTTTCCCAAGCTTCCAAGTAACTGACTTGAATTGGTAGCAGACCAGCGACCGCAAATAATACACGGCTGCAAGCTGATGCAAATATTCATACATCCCAGAAAAAGAAAACCATGGAAGAGCAGAGGTTATGAATCAAATGAAAGACATTCGAAACTGAGTAGCTGAAAAACCACAGCTGAAGCTGCACAGACCGAGGGCGAGGGAAACTGTAAGAATTTCGGACGAGTTCTCAGGGTGGCGGGAAACCACAAATAGCACGCAGGGTGCAGATGTATCCAGCTTCAGTGGGCAAAGTCGACATCTACATAAAAGCTGGAATTTGTATACGAGTGTTTAACTGGTTTACATCATTGTGCGGCCGAAGGCACAGAAGTAAACTGCAGAGTCGCTCATCTGCAGCAATGAGGTGGTCAAACTGGTGAATTTTCTTTCCTTCTGGAGATGGACGGTGAACCGAGTTTGGGCAAAATCTGCTTTATCCTCAATCCCAGTTAAGTATTTGCTCAGTATGAACTCAGGTCTTGCACATGACCGTTGCAGGTACCAAAGTAAAAAGTCGTCGCTCCATGTCGTATATTAGCTGCAGCTGAAAGTCACCTCCTCTCCTTCTGTATTCACTTTTGAGTACACCGTCTGAATGACACAATCTCCACGATTCGGCTCTGAAAAGTATTTTCAAATAGTAAAAGATTAGCCCTACGGATTTAACAAATCAGGTCGAAACATAGTTGAATCAAGGAAGCAGGTGAATTGTATGTTGCGCAATTACCTATCAGACAAGTTCCACAAACAATCCAGAGGACGAGTATTCGCATTTTGGTTATGAAGGATGGCTTTGTTAATAACCCTCACAACCAGCTTCGTTCGGCCTTCAGGTTGTTCGAGATTCTACCGTTTGTGCGTGTGGTGACGTGGAGATGGTGGGCGGGGAGTGAATGTCAGATCAATGGTTGCACCTGCTCTCCCCACCAGCTCCGCCCTCCACACACCACCTACCCGCCTACTTCCCCAGATGGGACACAGTCGATGTAATTTTATGAGAACGGTTAAAATTGCTGAGACCAACTGGGGAAAAATCAACCCTGGTCAATATAACGGTGACAGCTCGGTAATATTAACTGAGGTTCACGACATCGCAATACCAACGATGGTTAATTTAGCCTTCAGCGAACACACAGACTGCATGGTGAAATGTGATTATTGGTTCAATCTGTCTGTGACGAAGTACTCTCCCCGCAACCCGTCGAACTGCAGCGAAGGATTGGATCCAAAGTTGTTCTGTTGCTCGTTCCTCATTCAAAACGCACTGGACGGAGAAGTGGCGAATTCGGCACATAGAGAGAGAGAGAGAGAGAGAGAGAGAGAGAGAGTGTGTGTGTGCGTGTGTTTGTGTGTTGGAGTGGGCGTGAGTGTATGGGAATGTGTGTGTATGTGGGTTTTTCTGTGTATGTGAGTGTGTCTATGAAAGTGAGAGGGAGAAAAAGACAGAGAGAGAGACAGAGATAGTATGTGAAGTCTCTCCAATTCTCTCTCTCTCACACACACGCACACACACACACTCCCACACACACAGGCACACACACGCGCGCACACTCACTCACTCACACACACACACACACAAACACACACACACACACACACACACACACACACACACACACACACACACACACACACAGATAGAACGAGAGAGAGGGAGCGAGATTACAGAAATTGAAAAGCAAGCAAGGAGATTAATATTCTTTCTTTTTGTTGCACTGGTCTGCTCAGTTCTGATTTGCCAACCAGTCCTCCAGCAGGGAACCACCACAGCCCATCTTCCAAAAAGTGAAGGGGGCTGTTGTTGTGTACCTCATGTTCCTCACTGATTAAATTGGCCGTGCTGCCCGGTGAGCCACTGATAAAGTGGCCATATTGGGGCTCTTATGCTTGATACATTCGTAGGCTGTTCATATATTCCAATTTGTTGCGGGAACGAGGGGGAAATACCCAGGAACCTCCAGAACTAATGGCTGAAGAAGGACAGACCATAATACTGAAATGTCGTCACTCGGTGACGTGCTTGATTTTTTTGCAGCAGTCAATATTGTGGGGAAAAGCCGAGATAAGTGCTGAAGATACGTGGCTCAGGAACAGCATTTCCGTCAGGAGAATACCCGGTGAGTTTCTCGGCTGCTTTGCAGTAGGGTAGCAATTAAACCCTAGTAAAAAAAAAACTCCAGCTTCTGTGTAGATCCCGAATTTGCCCGCTGCAGCTGGATACATCTGTACCCTGCGAGCTGTTTGTGGTTTCCTTTCACCCAGAGAAATCATCCGGAATTCTTTCAGTTTTCCTCGCCCTCTGAGCAGCTTCCGTTGTGCTTTAACTGTCACTGACTTTCCAAGGTCTGTCTTTTGATTCATAACCTTTGCTCTCCCCTGTTTTTATTTTTCTGGGATATATGAATGTTTGCAAAGCTGGCCGCCATGTTCCATTCGCTGTCACTGGTCTGTTTCCAATACAAGTCACAGACATCGAACCACGGGAAAGTGACCGGACCCTATGGAGTCGCCGGCCTTGTTCTCAGAACCTGCGCGGAGCAGCTGGTAGGATTATTCGTAGAAGTCCTTAACATCTCCCTACGCGAATCTGAGATTCCTATCTGCGTTAAGAAGACCTGTATCATCGATGAGTACAAGGCATGGAGTCTTAACGACAAGGCGGGGTAACTCTAACACCTAGAATCATGAAGTACTTCGAGAGGCTGGTCATGAAACACATTAACTCCAGCAACCCAGACAACCTCGGCCCACTGCATGACGATACCACCGAAATTGGTGCATGGTGGATGCCATCTCCCTCGCCCTACACGAATATCTGGCTCATCAGGATAACAAATTCACTTCAGTCACTCCTATTTATTGACTAAATATCCGCCTTTAACACTATAATTCCAAACACAATCATCTCCAATCTCCTGAACATTGGTGTCTGCAACCTCCTACCAACGCAACTGGATCCTTGCTTTCTTGACCAACAGACCACAATCACTATGGATAAGCGACAGAACTTTCTCAATAATCCTGAACACACACGGTAACTCA